>NC_069502.1:511625469-511925469 GCF_027579735.1 Bombina bombina
TATGTCACTGGCCTATTTTTGGAACTTGATTGTTTTATAGCACGGTCTTGCCACTAGCGTTGAGACTGCTCTATTCCACAAAGCCTGCTGGAGGGAGGGCATTAATAGCGTGTTCTGGCTAGACTTGTGCAATTATGTCCTGAAAAAACCCTTAACGACCAGTGACATACAGGGTACATTGTGGTCATTAAGGGGTTAAGCAACTTTCTAATTTACTCCTATTAACAAATTTTCTTCATTCTCTATCATTATTTGAAAAGCAAGAATTTAAGTTATGATGCCGGCCCATTTTTGGTAACCAACCTGGGTTGTTCTTGCTGATTGGTGGATAAATTCACCCACCAATAAAC
Organism: Bombina bombina; assembly: GCF_027579735.1. NCBI lineage: Eukaryota > Metazoa > Chordata > Amphibia > Anura > Bombinatoridae > Bombina > Bombina bombina. The sequence continues at coordinate 511,625,820 of NC_069502.1, forward strand.
AAGTGCTATCCAGAGTACTGAACCAAAAATTGTCTGGCTCCTAAGCTTAGATGCCTTCTTTTTCAAATAAAGATAGCAAAAGAACGAAGAAAATTTGATAATAGGAGTAAATTAGAAAGTTGCTTAAAATTGCATGCTGTATCGGAATCACAAAAGAAAAAAAAATGGGTTCAGTCAGGGGCAAAACTACAGGGGGTGCAGAGGTCGCAGGTGCGACTGGGCCCCTGAGGGTGGGGGCCCAGCTTAAAAAAAAAAAAATTATAATTTTTTTTTTTTTTAATAAAAAACGTTAACATACCACTGCCTGCACTGATATCATGTGAATGTGACATGACTACAGGGGTTAGTGTTTCTGTTATACCCATTGGTGTTTATGTGTGTGTGTATGGTGTGTGTGTGTATGTATGTGACTGTGTGTGTATTTATGCATGCATGTGTGTTTGTGTATGTTTGTGGAACCAGCAAATTACAGACCTTGTTACTACAGCATGGGGGGCAGGGGGTAAACAGTGTCACTATACAGTACCACTATATATAGTATGGGGGGTGGACCATGTCACTGACTACTATGGTCACTTTATAAAGTACTGGGCGGGTAGGGTCAGGCCAGCCATCTCACCGGCAGATTACAGACTGTGTCACTAACTTACTATATACAGTACTGGGGGTTTAAATAGTGTCACTATATATATACAGTAATAGGGGGTCAGACCATCTCACAGACTGTGGGCACAGGGTACCTCCTTTTGCAGACATGTAATCTGATTCACATTTTTTTCTGTGTTAAATGTAAAAAAAAAAAAAAAATATGTATTAAATTCACCTTTTTTTTTTGGAGGGGGGAGGGGTGGTGGGGGGCCCCTTCTTAGATTCTTGCACCTGAGCCCTGTGGTTTCTCGTTACACCTCTGGGTTCAGTGTCCCTTTAAGACTGCTGCTTCTTAACTCTTGTTTCCGGCGAGCCTGAAGGCTCGCGCGTAAAAAGGGGTATTTAGGGGCCATTTGGCCCTTGATAATTCGGACCCATTGTGCATTTGTTGATAATGCAAATCTACTGCACTTTTAATTGTATGCTATGTTTCAAGATACAATACTTACTCATTAGAAACTTAGGGGACGATTTATCATTGTCTATCTGACAATACGCTGTAGCGTATCATGTCCGACAGACATCGCTGAATGCGGACAGCATACACTGTTGGCATTTAACATTGCACAAGCAGTTCTAGTGAACTGCTTGTGCAATGACGCCCCCTGCAGATTAGGGGCCAATTGGCCGCTAGCAGGAGGTGTTGATCAGCCCAATATAGGATCGGGCGGATTACAGACCGCAGCCTCAGAGGTTGCGGACCAGTTATGGAGCAGCGGTCTTATGACCGCTGCATCATAACTGCTGTTTCCGGCAAGCCTGAAGGCTGGTGCGAAAACAGGTGCTTCAGGGGCCATTCGGCCCTTGATAATCAACTCATACCAAAAAAATGAATATTCAACATAATATTTTTTGTGTTCTCCAAACCTTTACTTCATCTTGCATATTCTCTAATACTCTTGCAGGTTTTTGGCTGGCCCCACCTTGTCCTCTACACAAGTGGTCGCCAACCAGTGGTCCGTGTACCACTGGTGGTCTACGAGAAGATGTTGGTGGTCCTTGACACCATCAAGCAGAAATTAATCTCCTGTGATGGTGTCACCCCCGTCGCGCCGCAACTCCCTACAGTGCCTGGTTTGACATCAGTGAAAACCGACGGAGCAGGAGATAAATTACAATCTCCCTACGCACGTTACGTAGTACAACTTGCGTAACTAGATTGTATTTTTAACTCCTCCTGTCCGGCATGCTGCTCAGAGGAAGATGCTTACATTCTAAAGCCAGCAGAGGTTGGTATAGTCTTGGCTTGAAATAGTGGAATTAAAGTATATAAAAAAGAAAATCTTTAAAAAAAAATTCTCTCTTATATTTCAATTATTTTCTTCCCTTTACCTGTCTCTTTGTAGTAGTTTTCCTAATTCCATCAGATGGACTTATATCACTGTTTGTCTTCCTCCCCTCCATATTCTTTTTTTTTTTAATAAAATATTAATTATTTTTTATTCTAATAATTTTCCCGCGCACAAAGCCATTTCACCTGAATTCCAGTAATTGCCATCCAACAGATCAGCCTTATCCCACCAATATTAAAGTAATTGCCAGTAACATCAGTCATGGTTAGCTCACATTCATATTGAGAGCTTTCTTATATAAACTTAATGTATGACTCCAATGTCTGTCCATGACCATAAGTAGTTTTGAATAATTCCTAACTGGGAAGGTAACTTGGAAGTCCCGTGGTTCTTTTAAACATAATTATTTTTTTCCCACTTTCTGCAAATCTGTTTCCAACTCAAAAGTTGGCACTCACCCATCATCTGTCATTTGTAAGTATTCTCTCAGTTCTGTCATTCAGTTAGTTAATTCCAAAAAAATATTCTTAAAAATGTGTAAATGTATACATAATGTAAACTTAGCTATGGTTATACTAGCTATGTATAGTATGTGTGTATGTGTATATATATATATATATATATATATATATATATATATATGTGGGTATATATATATATATATATATATATATATATATATATATATATATATATATATATATATATATATACAGTATATATACACACCCAAACACGCGCACTATAGAGGTTTGTACTTTTTTTAAAAAAAAAAAACAGAATTTATGCTTACTTGATAAATTTCTTTCTCTTGTGATGTATCGAGTCCACGGATTCATCCATACTTGTGGGATATTCTCCTTCCCAACAGGAAGTGGCAGAGAGAGCACCCACAGCAGAGCTGTCTATATAGCTCCTCCCTTAGCTCCACCCCCCAGTCATTCGACCGAAGGCTAGGAAGAAAAAGGAGAAACTATAGGGTGCAGTGGTGACTGAAGTTTTTTAAATAAAAATATACTACCTGTCTTAAATAGACAGGGCGGGCCGTGGACTCAATACATTACAAGAGAAAGAAATTTATCAGGCAAGCATAAATTCTGTTTTCTCTTGTAAGATGTATTGAGTCCACGGATTCATCCATACTTGTGGGATACCAATACCAAAGCTTTAGGACACGGATGAAGGGAGGGACAAGACAGGTACCTTAAACAGAAGGCACCACTGCTTATAGAACCTTTCTCCCAAAAATAACCTCCGAAGAAGCAAAAGTATCGAATTTGTAAAATTTGGAAAAAGTATGAAGCGAAGACCAAGTCGCCGCCTTACAAATCTGTTCAACAGAAGCCTCATTTTTAAAAGCCCATGTGGAAGCCACTGCTCTAGTAGAATGAGTAGTAATTCTTTCAGGAGGCTGCTGGCCAGCAGTCTCATAAGCCATACGGATGATGCTTTTCAGCCAAAAAGAAAGAGAGGTAGCCGCAGGCTTTTGACCTCTCCGCTTACCAGAATAGACAACAAACAATGAAGATGTTTGACGGAAATCTTTGGTTGCTTGTAAGTAGAACTTTAAAGCACGAACCACATCAAGATTGTGCAACAGACGTTCCTTCTTTGAAGAAGGATTAGGACACAGCGAAGGAACAACAATTTCCTGATTGATATTCCTATTAGAAACAACCTTAGGAAGGAATCCAGGTTTGGTACGTAAAACCACCTTATCTGCATGGAAAACAAGATAAGGTGAGTCACACTGTAAAGCAGATAACTCAGAAACTCTTCGAGCCGAAGAGATAGCTACTAAAAACAAAACTTTCCAAGATAGAAGCTTAATATCTATGGAATGCATAGGTTCAAACGGAACCCCTTGAAGAACTTTAAAAACCAAGTTTAGGCTCCATGGTGGAGCAACAGGTTTAAATACAGGCTTGATCCTTACCAAGGCCTGACTAAATGCTTGAACATCTGGAACATCTGCCAGACGTTTGTGTAAAAGAATAGACAGAGCAGATATTTGTCCCTTTAAGGAACTAGCTGGTAATCCTTTCTCCAATCCTTCTTGGAGAAAGGACAAAATTGTAGGAATCCTAATCTTACTCCATGAGTAACCCTTGGATTCACACCAACAAAGATATTTGCGCTAAATCTTATGATAGATTTTCCTGATAACAGGCTTTCTAGCCTGAATCAGGGTATCAATGACCGACTCAGAGAAACCACGCTTTAATAGAATCAGGCGTTCAATCTCCAAGCAGTCAGACGCAGAGAAATTAGATTTGGATGCTTGAACGGACCTTGGATTAGAAGGTCCTGCCTCATTGGCAGAGTCCATGGTGAAACTGATGACATGTCCACCAGGTCTGCATAATATAGTCCTGCGTGGCCATGCAGGCACTATCAGAATCACCGAATCTCTCTCCTGCTTGATTCTGGCAACCAGATATGAGAGGAGAGGAAACGGTGGAAATACATAAGCCAGACTGAAGGACCAGGGCACTGCTAGAGCATCTATCAGTACCGCCTGGGGATCCTGGGACCTGGACCCATAACGAGGAAGTTTGGCGTTCTGTCGGGACACCATCAGATCCAATTCTGGTGTGCCCCATAGCTGAGTCAGCTGGGCAAATACCTCCGGATGGAGCTCCCACTCCCCCAGATGAAAAGTCTGACGACTTAGGAAATCCGCCTCCCAGTTCTCTACCCCTGTGATTTGGATTGCTGAGAGATGGCAAGAGTGATCCTCCGCCCATCGGATTATTTTGGTTACCTCCATCATCGCTAGAGAACTCCGTGTTCCTCCTTGATGATTGATATAGGCTACAGTCGTGATGTTGTCCGACTGAAATCTGATGAATTTGGCCGCAGCTAGCTGAGGCCACGCCTGAAGCGCATTGAATATCACTCTCAGTTCTAGAATGTTTATCGGGAGGAGAGATTCCTCCCGAGACCATAAGCCCTGTGCTTTCAGGGATTTCCAGACTGCACCCCAGCCTAGCAGGCTGGCATCTGTCGTTACTATGAGCCACTCTGGCCTACGGAAACACATTCCCTGAGACACGTGATCCTGAGACAACCACCAGAGAAGAGAATCTCTGGTCTCCTGGTCCAGATGCAGTTGAGGAGATAAATCTGCATAATCCCCATTCCACTGTTTGAGCATGCATAGTTGCAGTGGTCTGAGGTGTAGGCGGGCATAAGGAACTATGTCCATTGCTGCTACCATGAGTCCGATTACCTCCATACACTGAGCCACTGATGGCCGAGGAATGGAATGAAAAGCTCGGCAAGTGATTAAAAGTTTTGATTTTCTGACCTCTGTCAGAAATATTTTCATTGCTACCGAGTCTATCAGAGTCCCTAGGAAGGAAACTCTTGTGAGAGGGACGAGAGAACTCTTTTTTATGTTCACCTTCCACCCGTGAGATCTCAGAAAAGCCAACACGATGTCCGTGTGAGACTTGGCTAGCTGGAAAGTTGACGCCTGAATTAAGATGTCGTCTAGATAAGGCGCCACTGCTATACCCCGCGGTCTTAGAACTGCCAAAAGGGACCCAAGCACCTTTGTGAAAATTCTGGGAGCCGTGGCCAACCCGAAGGGAAGGGCCACAAACTGGTAATTCCTGTCCAGAAGGCGAATCTGAGGAATTGATGATGATGATCTCTGTTAATAGGGATGTGTAGATACGCATCCTTTAAATCCACGGTAGTCATATATTGACCCTCCTGGATCAGAGGAAGAATAGCCCGAATAGTCTCCATCCTGAAAAATGGTACTTTGAGGGATTTGTTTAGAATTTTGAGATCCAAGATTGGTCTGAAAGTTCCCTCTTTTTTGGGAACCACAAACAGGTTGGAGTAAAAACCTAGCCCTTGTTCCGCTCTTGGAACTGGGAGGATCACTCCCATGGTATGTAGGTCTTCTACACAGCGTAAGAACGCCTCTCTCTTTGTCTGGTTTGCAGACAATTGAGAAATGTGAAATCTCCCCCTTGGGGGGGAGTCTTTGAAGTCCAGAAGATATCCTTGGGACACAATTTCTAAAGCCCAGGAATCGTGAACATCTCTTGCCCAAGCCTGAGCAAAGAGAGAGAGTCTGCCCTCTACTAGATCCGGTCCCGGATCGGGGGCTACTCCTTCATGCTGTCTTAGAGGCAGCAGCAGGCTTCTTGGCCTGTTTACCTTTGTTCCAAGCCTGGTTAGGTTTTCAGACTGATTTGGATTGGACAGAATTCCCCTCTTGCTTTGCTGCAGGGGAAGCTGAAGCGGGACCACCCTTGAAGTTCTGAAAGGAACGAAAATTATTTTGTTTGGTCCTCATCTTATTTGTTTTATCCTGAGGGAGGGCATGGCCTTTCCCTCCAATGATGTCTGAAATAATTTCTTTCAGTGCAGGCCCGAATAGGGTCTTTCCTTTGAAAGGGATGTTCAACAATTTAGATTTTGATGACACATCAGCAGACCAGGACTTAAGCCATAATGCCCTGCGTGCTAAAATGGCAAAACCTGAATTCTTTGCCGCTAATTTAGCTATTTGGAAAGCGGCATCTGTAATGAAAGAATTAGCCAACTTAAGGGCCTTAATTCTATCCATAATATCCTCTAATGGAGTCTCCACCTGAAGAGCCTCTTCTAGAGCCTCAAACCAGAAAGCAGCTGCAGTAGTTACAGGAACAATGCATGCAATAGGTTGGAGAAGAAAACCTTGATGAACAAAAATTTTCTTTAGGAGACCCTCTAATTTTTTATCCATAGGATCTATGAAAGCACAACTGTCTTCATAGGTATAGTTGTATGCTTAGCAAGAGTAGAAATAGCTCCCTCCACCTTAGGAACAGTCTGCCATGAGTCCTGTATGGTGTCAGATATGGGAAACATTTTCTTAAAAACAGGAGGGGGAGCGAACGGAATACCTGGTCTATCCCACTCCTTAGTAACAATAGTCACAATCCTCTTAGGGACTGGAAAAACATCAGTGTAAACAGGAACCTCTAAGTATCTGTCCATTTTACACAATTTCTCTGGGACCACTATAGGGTCACAATCGTCTAGAGTAGCTAATACCTCCTTGAGCAATAAGCGGAGGTGTTCAAGCTTAAATTTAAAGGCCATCATATCAGAATCTGTCTGAGGGAGCGTCTTTCCTGAATCAGAAATCTCTCCCTCAGATAACAAATCCCTTACCCCTACTTCAGAACATTGTGAGGGTATATCGGATACGGCTACTAAAGCGTCAGACGGTTCAGCATTTGTTCTTAACCCAGAGCTGTCACACTTTCCTTATAAACCAGGCAGTTTAGAGAAAACCTCTGTGAGGGTTTTATTCATAACTGTGGCCATGTCTTGTAAAGTAAATGAATTAGACGCACTAGAGGTACTTGGCGTCACTTGTGCGGGCGTTACAGGTTGTGACACTTGGGGAGAGCTAGATGCTAAACCCTCATTTCCTTCTAACTGAGAATCATCTATTGCAATATTTTTAAGTGCTAAAATATGCTCTTTATAATTTATAGACATATCAGTGCAAGTGGGACACATTCTAAGAGGGGGTTCCACAATGGCTTCTAAACACATAGAACAAGGATTTTCCTTGGTGTCAGACATGTTAAACAGGCTAGTAATGTAACAAGCAAGCTTGCAAAACACTTTAATCAAAGTAAATAACACTTTAAACAAAAACGGTACTGTGCCTTTAAGAGAAAAAAAGCTGCACAAACTCTGCAAAACAGTGTAAAAAAGCAGTAAACACAACGAAATTTTTACAGTAGCATCATAAAGCCTTAGTAACTTTGCACCACTATGCAAATAAACAATTAACCCCTTAATGTAAAAACCGGATTGAAAAAACTTCAAAACCGGTAAAATACCGTTCAGCACCTTGCCACAGCTCTGCTGTGGCGCCTACCTGCCCTTTAGGAACGATTTGTGGGGGGAAAAAAACCTATTTACAGCCCTCAAATACAGCAGGAATCTCTGGAGAAGTAACTGGATGCTTCTGAGGTAAATAAACTGTGCAACTGAAAATAGGCCCCTCCCACCTCACTCGATGTTATGGGGCCTAAACACACCACACAGTGTTTCTTAAACTAGCCATGTAGGTTAATAACCATTAAACAAGCAACAAAGACCCCTTAAAGTCCCTCAAAAAATGTTTTATTTGTAATTAAACCAAAAGTTTTTTCCTATTAGTGTCACCAGTAACTATGAGCCCTTTATGCAAGCTTGGATTCCTCTTTTACTGAATACAGCTTACCTTTCCCTCATGGGGATATTGCCAGCCTTTTCTAGAAATAACACAGTCTGTCTAGAAAAAAATAGACTGAACATACCTTATTGTAGTTTAGCCTGCAAACTGTTCCCCCAACTGAAGTTTTCCTGTACTCTTCAGCCCTTGTGAGAACAGCAGTGGATCTTAGTTACAAAATGCTAAGATCATCATCCTCCTTGCAGAAATCTTCATCCCTTTTCTGCCAGAGAGTAAATAGTACACACTGGTACCATTTAAAATAACAAACTTTTGCTTGAGAAAATAAAAACTTAACATTTTTGTCACCACACTCACTTTACCCATCCTAGCAGTTAAGCAGGCAGAGAGAATGACTGGGGGGTGGAGCTAAGGGAGGAGCTATATAGACAGCTCTGCTGTGGGTGCTCTCTCTGCCACTTCCTGTTGGGAAGGAGAATATCCCACAAGTATGGATGAATCCGTGGACTCGATACATCTTACAAGAGAAATCATGTTAGTGGTCCACAGGATTCAAAATTGTGAGTTTAGTGGTCCCTGAGGTCCGAACGGTTGGCGACCCCTGCTCTACAACACAGGGCTAGATTACAAGTGGAGCAATACATTTTTATCACGCTTGAGCACAAACCGCAGAATCTGTTGGAGTTCTATATATAAAGATCTATTTATAAATAAAATAACAGTGAAGACCATAAGAATTTGCAGTATTTCTATAATAAAACATAAAAACATATTAAAATGTATTTAAAAGATTATTGCAAATTTCAAGGTATTTTGACTGTGAAGAGCTCTGAAGTGTATATATGTGTGTTTATATGTATGTATATGTGCACATACATATTTACACATAGAAAGATAATTACACATGTATATATACATATATTGACATGTACACACACACACACATATATATATATATATATATATATATATATATATATATATATATATATATATATATATATATATACACACATACACATATTTATATACTTTGGAGCCCTTCCCAGTCAAACACCTTGTCAATATTAAACTGATATTTTTTAATAAAAATGTTTATATATGAGAATAATACTTTTAAGATGTTTTACATGTGTTTTGTGAACTTTTTATTTTAAACCTTACACTGTACTTCAGGTCTCAGGTCACGTTAATTCTAAGGGATTAAATGCTTACCGGGGCGTTTCCAGGAGTGTAGAAGAACAATCTTAACTTAACTTAACTAACTTAACTTAGTAACTTGTAACATAAACCACTGTGAATAAATAAAGACGCAGACACATTCTTAAATGGGAAAAATTTTAACCGTCATGGTAAAATTTTTATTAAAACTACCTATATAACTTTTAACCAACAGAACCGGAAATGGCGGCATAGACTATATAAGCCCAGAACAGCAAAGGAGGTCAACGGCCCAACGGGAACGAGCAGCAGAGGGGTCTCTGCTCAAAGGAAATGACGCTGAGGGGTTGCAGAGATCACGTGACCATCCCCCAATGGGGAGAGAGGGAGGTTACCCCACGTGCACTTGAGGCCTACCACCCCTCCCATTTATGGCCACGACTCAACCCTAGCGACCTTTTCCTGCGCAACAGGACCGTGACCTCCCGCCGCCAGGGTGTAATCATCAATCTCCACCTAAGAAGGAATCTCAGCTACCAAGCCGATCTAGCCGCATAGTCAGAGATGGGAGATTATTAAGTTTTACCGCTTTGGACTTATCAGAGGCCTATGTTGACTAGCCATAGCCTTGCCATTAGCCGAGAGCCGCCATTGGATAGGACAAGGGGAACGGGAGGGAGGGGAAAAACACTTCACAGCCTGGATCGGATGGAGAAGAGGAAGTTGGGAGGGAAACCTCAGCTTTTACCAGGTAAGGAGTGGCCTGACCTAACCTGCAACAATGTTGCATCTAGCACCCAACCCTCTATCTCCTATCCCACTTTCCTACAGCCTTAACCCTTAGCCTGCTACAGGCCCATACTGGGACCTACACGAACTTAAGGGATTAAATGCTTACCGGGGCGTTTCCAGGAGTGTAGAAGAACAATCTTAACTTAACTTAACTAACTTAACTTAGTAACTTGTAACATAAACCATTGTGAATAAATAAAGACGCAGACACATTCTTAAATGGGAAAAATTTTAACCGTCACGGTAAAATTTTTATTAAAACTACCTATATAACTTTTAACCAACAGAACCGGAAATGGCGGCATAGACTATATAAGCCCAGAACAGCAAAGGAGGTCAACGGCCCAACGGGAACGAGCAGCAGAGGGGTCTCTGCTCAAAGGAAATGACGCTGAGGGGTTGCAGAGATCACGTGACCATCCCCCAATGGGGAGAGAGGGAGGTTACCCCACGTGCACTTGAGGCCTACCACCCCTCCCATTTATGGCCACGACTCACCCCTAGCGACCTTTTCCTGCGTAACAGGACCATGACCTCCCGCCACAAGGAGCATTAAAAATGGACTTGCCGCCACAACCACAACCTGACTTACAGGAAGGATGAAATAGCTCCCTGGATATCCTTTATAAAAATATCCAACCCTACGTCTGATAAATGGACCTTATCTCTACGATAGAGCTCAGTTCTGTCGGCTGAGATGGCTTCGTGCCGTACCACGAAGCCACCTGCTCCCGTGACGGTTTTTGATAAAGCCGCATTGATTTTCTTTCTAATTCTATATGCCGCCGTATGGGTCGACATATGCCTCCAATGCAGGTGGGGGACTATATTAGACCATCCAATAACTACCTCAGGGATTCGTGTCTGAAGCCAGCCGATGTCCGACTGCATAATTTTGACTAGTTCTAGCACAGGGACGGACCCTACATCGTTCCCCCCCAGGTGAAGGATTAAGAGGTGCGGTTTTCCCCATCTTAAGAGGGCACCAGAAATTACTTCTCCCAGCTGTGGCCAACACATCCCCCTATTACCGAACCATCTAATTGAGGCTTTGCTTAAGGGGAACCCCAGATTCTGACCCAAGGGGAGGGAGGAGCAACGAATCGAAGCCCAGTGGATGAAAGAATGCCCCACAATCCAAATCCGCTTTGCTCCATGATTTGGCCCTGCGGAGACAAATAGTTTAGTGTGTGCACACAAAAATTTTGTATTAAACAATGGGGCGGACGTATTTCTTAAAGCAATTAGAGCGCCACCGCCCCATCCGCTTTATGTCCTCGCTGGAGCGACCTACGCTTGCGGCCTGCGTCGCCGCCCCTATTCTAAAGGAATGAGGGGCAATCCTACTGCTGTCTAAGCCTACGTTCGCCGCTGCTTGCTTCAAGACCCTACCGAACTGGAATTTAGATAGAGCTAATCCATCAGCGTGGATAAAAAACTGTCCTGGCAAAGAAGGGTGCAAAGCTAAATAACTGTTCATAACCGCTATTGGACAGGAAATGCTGCCCGGCCTGGGCGCAATGTGCAGCCAAGCGCCATTGCCTGACTGATCCGTTTTTGAGCGCGGAATAAACAGGAGCAGGGAGTCAACGGCAGCCCTCACATGCTCCACTTGAACTCCGCGACCCGCCGCATGCTTAGAGGGGGCTACTAACTCACTCAGCCGAAGGGCGGCCGCAAAGGCCAGTGCAAACACTGCCTTAAACAGTGATGCCTCAAATGGGGAGTAGCATGAGCTATCAAGCGACAATATCAGCATATCTAGGTGGTCTTGTGTGATGGGTTCCCTAGAATCAGGTTGCCTTGGATAGATCCTGCCCCACCCTTTTACAATTTGCCTAATGAAGAATGAGTTAGTTGGATCCGGGAGCCCCAGAGCTTTATAAAAGAATGACAATGCAGCTAATTTTGACTGGAGTGAACCCTGACGCGTGCCTATGTTGTGAAGACTCACCAACCAATCACACACAGATGCAATGTTCCCTTGTGCGGCATCCATGCCCCTGGACCGGCAAAACTGGTCCCATTCGTTCCAGAGTTTCGAGTAAGTGCGCCAGGTAGAGGGGGCTAAGGAAGAACGTACGATTGGCAATAGGGCTACCCAGGAGCGACCAGCTGCCAAAGAAAAACAGGACAACGTAAACCCACTGGTGATGCGTTAGGAACTAAGCGTCTAAAATTGTCCCACTCAAATCTTGACAGGGCTTCTGCTACCACATTATTGACACCCAGCACATGCTTCGCCTGGAACTGAATGTTGAGTTCCAGGCAACGCAATACCAGGTGCCGCAGTAGCGTTACCACCACGGCCAAGGTGGCCGACAGGTTGTTAATTGCAAAGACAACACTGGTGTTGTCAGTCCAGAATATGATTGTCTTGTTTGAGAATCTTGATCCCCAGAGTTCCACTGACAGGACTATGGGAAAAAGCTCCAGGAGGGTTAGGTTACGGGTGAAACCCCGGAGGTACCAGGAGGCCGGCCAAGGCTCTGCGCTCCATTCCCCCCGGAAGTAAGCACCGTACCCATGTGATCCTGCCGCATCCGTAAAAAGATGACTAGATATGGTTGACTAGATATGGGGTCTGAGCGCCAAACATGCACGCCATTGAAGGATTTTAGAAAAACCTCCCAGACCCTCAGATCCGCCAGCAGGTCCACCGTAAGGCGAATCCTCTGAGTAGGTTTTGTTCTTCCACTCAGTTGTCTTTCCAGCCTACGATTAAAGATCCTGCCCATAGGTATTACCTTGCAAGCGAAATTAAGTAGCCCTAGCAATGATTGCAACTGCTTCAAGGAAAGGGTCCTCTTTGAAACGGCCGCACGAACCGCCTCCAGCATTGCTTCAATTTTGTCAGTGGGCAACCTACAGACCATTTCCAATGTGTCAATTTCAATGCCCAGGAAAACTAAACATGTCGCGGGGCCCTGTGTTTTGTCCTCTGCGAGAGGTACTCCAAATTTGGCCATTATGCCGCGCATGCTGTTCATTAGATTCAGACATTCGTCTGAGTCAGATCCTCCCACAAGGAGGAAGTCGTCTAGGTAATGCACTATTGCATCGCTGCCTGCGTCACTGGCAACCACCCAGTGTAGGAATGAGCTAAATGCTTCAAAAAGCACACATGACAGGGAGCAACCCATAGGGAGGCAGCGATCCACGTAGTACAAACCCTGAAACTTACATCCCATAAGAGGGAAAACTGAAGGGTGGAGAGGCAACAACCGGAAGGCAGACTCTATGTCCAATTTTGCGAGTAGAGCTCCTTTTCCAGCCTGTCTAACCAAGTCCAGAGCGCTATCAAATGATTGATATCGCACGGAGCTTAGTTGGGGGTCAATTGCGTCATTGACAGAAGTGCCTTTCGGATAAGAAAGATGCTGGATAAGTCTAAATTTTCCTTTATCTTTCTTTGGGACCACACCCAAAGGGGATATGGTTAAATCTTTTAGCGGTGGGTTAGGAAATGGGCCAGCCATGCGGCCCAGGGATACCTCTTTATTGAGTTTTTCCAATACCACCTCAGGGTTTTGGTATGCAGACAACAAATTTCTCTGCATATGTGCTCCCTGCACCCTTTGAAATAGTGGAATCCTAAATCCAAATAAAAACCCCTCCCATAGCATTCTGGCCGTGGCCTGGTCTGGGTAGGCCAACAGCCAGGGCTTAAGCGCGTGGACCCTCACTGGGGTTTCCGCCCTGTACAAAATTTGCATGTGTGTCTAAAGGTGCATGCGCTGCCCTTATCGCACTTTTTTTCCTGATAGGCCCAACAGGCACCTCCCCTCCTCCGCAGCCTTGCATTCCGAAAGGACTGCTGATTAGCCGAGGATGCGCCCTGCGCTGCTGGTCCCTTATGGGGATCCATACGCTGCCATAATTGATTGTCAGTGCAATCAAAAGTTAAGGAGGGATTACCCGACATTTTCCTCCTGAACTTGGAGTCATATTCCCTCCAAACGCCTTCACCGCGATTATGCTGGATCCAGTGTATGGTGTCTGTATATTTCAATATGGCTAAATTCTGAGAAGGGTACTTCTCCAAATAACACGAAGAGAAGACCCTAAAACATTGCAGCCACTCATCGAATGAGTCAGGGCGCTTGAATTTCTTTGGGCCAGTCCCTTCAGCACTCTTTTACTTTTGTCTGTAAGCCTCTACAGACAAATCGAAAATATTAACGTACTTCCCTTGGTGAATTTTTGTAACAGTCTTTTTACGCAGATGCGCGTGCAAGGAGTAAATTTCACCGGGGCTGGCATCCCCATACAAAGCTGCCCTTCTCTCTGAGATTGCTCTGATAGGGGTTAGGGCTTGCAAATCCGCATTGCTGTTTGCCTGCTGGGGGGAGCTTAGCGCATCGGGAGCGCTATTTTTTTTTGGATTGCTGCCTCGCTGCGCCTACACCCTCCTTCAAGATTTTTTTAATCATGCGGAACATTTTTTTCTGTCCCTTCCCCTGTAAGCCTAGCGATGTATCACTATCAGAACCCGTGTCTGTGTGTGAAGTGTCATTAGTGTCTTCCTGTTCGTGTACAAAAACAGAACGCTCACCATGTGACACTCCCGGCTGTGCGGTCTGTGTATTGGTATCCTGCACCGGCTGCTGTTGTTGTTGCTGAGCTGGTTGCTGTTGCTGATGAGTGTTGGAAGACGGCTGCGCTGCAGATGGATTCTGCGTGACCACTTCCGCTGAACTCATGGCGACTGGAGCCTCCGATGGCACTGGAGCTGTTCCAATTACTCCCTGTAAGAGAGAAACCAATTCGCGAGCACTTTGGAAGTTGTTTAAAGGTGCAGACACATTAGCAGTCAGGGGTGAAGTTAAATGTTGGCGAATTGGCTCAATTAATGCATTTAAATTAATGGGAGCAATATACTGTGCGTGGCCTGCATCCATACTCATACTCTCACGCATACCCATGGACTGATTTGCAGACAGACCTGCAGCAGCAGAAGCATTGCTGACTCCAACAACATGAGGCATTTGCCCAGCATTCATTCCCCTAACATGCGTGCCGTCATCATTGAATGTGTTACCAATATCACAAATTGGGAAGTAGTGCCCATAATAGCGGTAGGTGCGCGAAGGGGGGTCGCTGCGCTGGCAAGGGGGATATTTAAAATATTGGCCTCGGGTGCCTGCGCTTGCGATGGGGGCAAAATAACAGTTGTGAAAGGGGGTAAAACAGGCCCAAATGGCCCCCGGGTCACCCCATGTGGCTGACCAAGTGTGTCCGGAGCCTGATGGGGGGGAGCATGAAGCGCCACATAACCGGGAGCACTTAGGCCAGGTGCCTGATGGGCCTGCTCCTGTTGCAAATTTGGCCTAGGTGCCTGAGGGGGCAATGCATGTTGAACGGGCCCAGGAGCCTGCAGGGGCAAATTAGAATGAGGCCCAGTGGCCTGTATGTGTAAAAGGGGATCCACATGCTCTGCAATATGGGGATCCCTGGTTATGCCAGGCCCAATTTGCAGAACATGTGGAACCACATGCTGCAATTGCACATGGCCTGCTGAGGGCTGTGCAGAGGCAGCATTAGATATTGCAGCTGCAATATAGGTCATAAAATTTAAAACTGCTGGAACATCTGCAGATGGTACAGCCTGCAGCAGGTTTGAGACTTGGTTAGGAGTCAATTGCTGCTGCTGTTCCAAATTAATGACAGGTGAATGAACCTCCTCTATCACAAACTGTGATTCTGGCACCAGATTAACTACATCCTCCCCAGCTTCAGTGATTTGCTCCTGGGAGGGTGCTGCATGAACCTGTGCCACAACAACAGCCTGATTTTGTGTAGGAGGGATGCAATCTAAATCATTATCAATTGTTTTCTGAGTACTTATCTTTTCCTTTGCCTTTCTAGCTTCTGCATTATCCTGATAGCGTCTAGGTGGGAGAACTGAACGCCTTGAATGATGCATGGTGGTCAAAGAAAGGAGAAAAAACTGGGCAGCACAGAAAAAGGAAAAACACTTCACAGCCTGGATCGGATGGAGAAGAGGAAGTTAGGAGGGAAACCTCAGCTTTTACCAGGTAAGGAGTGGCCTGACCTAACCTGCAACAATGTTGCATCTAGCACCCAACCCTCTATCTCCTATCCCACTTTCCTACAGCCTTAACCCTTAGCCTGCTACAAGCCCATACTGGGCCCTACACAAACTTTCTAGCTCTATATTGGCTTTCACTTGAGCGCAAGCCATAACTTTCCATTTGTAATATCAGAAATGTTTGGCGCAGTTGTGATATCCATAGGGCGCGCTAAAGCTATGTCAGCTGCGTTAAGCCTTCTCTGTTAAATTTGTTTTACCATGGACTTGTAATATCAATTTGTCTGCAGATTTTAGTGCGATCCAGCAATATTGCTGGGCCTCTGTTTTTATTATAACTCTCTTTCCAACTTGTATAGTATGGTACTGAGTCCATACATGTATCTAGCATCCTGGTGTTTATTTTACCAAATAACTGTTTGTTTAAGATTTGTATGAATAAAAATAAAAAAAATTATATTTATTCTCTGGATAATTGAAAACAATTAGTGTGGGTGCTCACTGGACAAGACTGGATGCATCTTTGTTTCTTAAATGGACATAAATGTGCAAACTATCAGCAAAATTACAAGTTTGTGCGGTATGGCTATACCGCTGAAAAATTGGCCATTGCACGTGTAATATGAAGGTCTCCCGTATTACAAGTAGTGGCAGTACGGCTATACCGCTAGCATTTTAGCCTTTACGCAACTCTCCATTCCAGATTTAAAAAAATTACTTTTAAATGCGGGATTTTCATTGCGCCTGTATTACAGGTTGTGCGGTCCGGCTATAACACTAGCATTATAGTTTATACCGCTGCAATCCATTCTGCTAACCAAATGATCAAAAATAAAAAAATTAAACCTAATCTAAAAACCCTATAAAAATAACTCCTCCCCCCCATAATTAAAACACCCCCTAATCTAACACTGTTACCAATAGCCATTAATCCCTTAATGACCAGCGCCGTAACCTGTACGACGCTGGTCGTTAAGCCTTTAAAGACCAGAGACGTAACCTGGGCTTTTCTCTGCCGAGATCTTGCAATTTTTAGCGGGCTATTCAAATCAGCCAATAGGATTTCAGTAGCTCTTATCCTATTGGCTGATTTAAAATTTTCAGCTAATATGAATGCAAGGTACCCCAAATATAAAACGGGTACCTTGCATTCAAGCTTCAGTGTGTGTCAGCATCCACATGAAGAGCATCCTCCCAGGGCCAGACTGGAACCAAAAAGAGGCCTGAGCATTTTAGGACAAAGAGGCCCCCCTCCCCTACCCAGGTGCTGAACCAAAAATGAGAAGAAACACGGACATGAACTTTCCTGCAAAATTCAATTCAGTTCAAACAGAAACTGCCAAATATTCAATCTGAAAGCAATCCAGATTTTTAACCTTTTCTTTTCAATCTGTTTTAAGGTATTGAACATATTGAACATAACAGAGCCAGTTTAGAAATGGAATGGTTAATGATTTAAAAATATATTTGCCTAAGGCCAGACCATTTCTAAACTGCTTGTCACACAGTCACATACTTATGCACAGTATATATCAGCACTTAAGCACCTCATTACAAAAGATCTGCACATATAATTGATTGTTATATATGCTCAGTATATGTCCCCAGTCCCCCAGCAATAAATGATTTCCCCAGCCCCCCTGCAATAAAATGATGCCCCCAGCCATAAATGATACCCCCAGCACCCTTGCAATAAAATGATGCCCCCAGCCCCCCTGCAATAAAATAATGCACTGAGCCCCCCTGCAATAAATGATGGCCCCAGCAATAAAATGAAGCCCTCAGCCCCCCTGCAATAAAATGATGCCTCCAGCCCCCCTGCAATAAAATGATGCCCCCAGCCCACCTGCAATAAAATGATGCCCCCAGCCCACCTGCAATAAATGATGCCCCCAGCCCACCTGCAATAAAATGATGCCTCCAGCCCCCCTGCAATAAAATGATGCCTCCAGCCCCCCTGCAATAAAATGATGCCCCCAGCCCCCCTGCAATAAAATGATGCCCCCAGCCCACCTGCAATAAAATGATGCCCCCAGCCCACCTGCAATAAATGATGCCCCCAACAATAAAATTATTCCCCCAGCTCCCCTGCAATAAAATGATGCCCTGAGCCCCATGTAATAAATTATGCCCCCAGCCCCGCAGCAATAAATGATTCCCCCCAGCCCCTACAATAAAATGACACCCCCAGCCATAAATGATGCCCCCAGCCCCCCTACAATAAATGATTCCCCCAGCCCCCTGCAAAAAATGATGCCCCCTGCAATAAATGATGCCCCCAGCCCCCTGTAATAAATGATGCCTCCAGCCCCCCTCTAATAAATTATGCCCCTAGCCCCCCTGCAACAAAATTATGCCCCCAACCCCCCTGCAATAAATGATTCCCCCAGCCCCCTGCAATAAGATGATACACCAGCCATAAATGATGTCCCCAGCCCCCCTGCAATAAAATGATGCCCCCAGCCCAGCTACAATAAGATGATGCCCCCAGCCCCCCTGTAATAAATTATGCCCCTAGCCCCCCTGCAACAAAATTATGCCCCCAGCCGGTCTGACCTACCTTGTTCTACTGCTCTCTCAGACTCAGTCACCAGAGATAGTGTGCAGCCGCAGCCCTCTCTCCCACATGTCAACATGTCACAGACTGTGTGCGCGCGTATACAGCTGCACCGCTCATCACTGTGTGCTAAAGTGACCTGGCCTGGCCCACACATGATGTTACTGGTGGGCGGGGCTAAGGTAACTGGCAGCCCACCGGGCTATGGCCAGTCCGGCCTGCATCTTCCACGCTGGATGGCTCCGCAGCCGCCGTTCATGTTCCGCGGCCGCCTTCACTCCGCCCCGTCTTTGCCTTGGATGAAGATAGAAGAGGTCCCCATGCCGGATGAAGATGTCGCTGCCTGGAAGAAAACCTTAGCCGCCAGACTTCAGGAATGGTGAGTACCTATTTCGGGTTAGAGTTATACTTTTTTTTTTTGGGGGGTGGGTGTTTTCTTTAGATTAGGGATTTTTTTATTTTAATGGGCTGCAAAAGAGCTGATTGTCCTTTTAAGGGCAATGCCCATACAAATGCCCCTTTAGGGGCAATGGATAGCTTAGGTTTTTTAGTGTTAGTTTTTTTTTATTTTGGGGGGTTTGGTGGGTTGGGGTTTACTGTTAGGAGTTAATTTGTATTTTTGAGGTAAAAGATCTGTTTAACTTAGGGCAATGCCCTACAAAAGTCCCTTTTAAGGTAGTTTAGTATTAGATTAGGGGGTGTTTTTATTTTGTGGGCCTTTTTATTTTTATAGGGGTACTAGTTTAGGTTTAATTTTTTATTTTTGCTAATTTGCTTTAT
The DNA here is from genome assembly GCF_027579735.1 of Bombina bombina. Classification (NCBI taxonomy): domain Eukaryota; kingdom Metazoa; phylum Chordata; class Amphibia; order Anura; family Bombinatoridae; genus Bombina; species Bombina bombina. Next base: position 511,645,301 of record NC_069502.1, read on the forward strand.
TTTTTTCAGTAATTGTAGACTTTTTTTATTATTTTTAATTTTAGATTTACTTATTTTAATTTAATCTTAGGTTGTTTTTTTAACCCTTTAGTGACCAGACCACGTTTCCATTTGTTAAAAGTTTAGGACCAGGGCTATTTTTACATTTCTGTGGTGTTTATGTTTAGCTGTAATTTTCCTCTAACTCATTTGCTTTAACCACACATTATATACAGTTTTTCTTGCCATTAAATAGACTTTCTAAAGATTCCATTATTTTGATCATATCTTATCATTTACTATAAAAAAAATTATAAAATATGAGGGGAAAATGGAAAAAAAACACACTTTTTCTAACTTTTACCCCCAAAATCTCTTGCACATCTACAACCACCAAAAAACACCCATGCTAAATAGTTTCTAAATTTTGTCCTGAGTTTAGAAATACCCAATGTTTAGATGTTCTTTGCTTTTTGCAAGTTATATGGCAATAAATACAAGAAGCACTTTGCTTATTTCAAACCATTTTTTTTTTTTCAAAATTAGCGATAGTTACATTGGAACACTGATATCTGTCAGGAATCCCTGAATAACCCTTCACATGTATATATTTTTATTTAGTAGACATCCCAAAGTATTGATCTAGGCCCATTTTGGTATATTTCATGCCACCATTTCAGCGCCAAATGCGTTTAAATAAAAATAAAAAAACTTTACCTTTTTCACAAACTTTAGGTTTCTCACTGAAATTATTTACAAACAGCTTGTGCAATTATGGCACAAATAGTTGTAAATGCTTCTCTGGGATCCCCTTTGTTCAGAAATAGCAGACATATATGGCTTTGGCATTGCTTTTTGGTAATTAGAAGGCTGCTAAATACCGCTGCGCACCACACGTGTATTATGCCCAGCAGTGAAGGGGTTAATTAGGGAACTTGTAGGGAGCTTATAGGGTTAATTTTAGCTTTAGTGTAGTGTAGTAGACAATCCAAAGTATTGATCTAGGCATATTTTGGTATATTTCATGCCACCATTTCACCGCCAAATGCGATCAAATAAAAAAAATAGTTAACTTTTTCACAATTTTAGGTTTCTCACTGAAATTATTTACAAACAGTTAGTGCAATCATGGCACAAGTGGTTGTAAATTCTTCTCCAGGATCCCCTTTGTTCAGAAAAGAAAGTGTAGAGATCAGCCTCACATCTGACAAATCCCACCCCCTGAACCTCCTCAAACAGCTCCCTTCCCTCCCCCACCCCACAATTGTCACCGCCATCTCAAGTACTGGCAGAAAGTCTGCCAGTATAAAAATAAAGGTGCTTTTATTTTTTTTGTTAATTTTTTTTTTAATATATATATTATAAGTGTAGGATCCCCCATTACCCCCTCCCAACCTCCCTGATCCCCCCCCCCAACAGCTCTCTCAGCCTCCCCCTTCAATCTAATGACCACCATCTTAGGTACTGGCAGCTGTCTGCCAGTACCCAGTTTACTAAAAATTTGCCTTTTTTTTCTAAAATAAACTAAACACCCAATTTTCTGTAGTGTAGCTGCCTCCCCCTCAATACACTACCCCCTCCCCCTCCCTGATCCCTTTACAAACATTTTATTTCCCCCTCCCTCTCCCTTTCCCTCTCCATCCTTGGACAACCGTTAATGTCCGTGCGTTGGCACTTCCGAGCCCCGCCCCCCATGCGATCCCGGACATTTATTCAGGAACCGGATCTAGCACCAGCGATGGCCGCTTATCCGCCTCCCTGCTATGGCTGCCACCGACCAACGATCGGCACCATCGCTGTCTAATGCAGAGAGGGCCACAGAGTGGCTCTCTCTGCATCGGATGCTTAAAAAATGTTATTGCAGGATGCCTCAATATCGAGGCATCACTGCAATAACATGAAAGCAGCTGGAAGCGATCACAATGGCTTCCAGTGCTTGAAAACCCTGAGGACATACAGGGTACGTCCTTGGTCCTTAAATTACATTTTTTGTAGGACGTACCCTGTACGCCCTTGGTCCTTAAGGGGTTAAGTAATGTTTTTTGTTTTAATTTTAACTTAGTATTTTTTTATTTTATGTAATTGGGGTTAATTTAGGGGGTGTTAGGTTAAGGGGCTTAGTTATTAAATTAGTTATTTGCATTGTGGGGGGATGGTGGTTTAGGGGTTAATAGTTTAATTAGGTTTATTGCGTTGTGGGGGATGGCGGTTTAGGGGTTAATAGGTTTATTTTATTAGAAGCAATGTGTTGACCGGCGGTTTAGGGGTTAATCACTTTATTTAGGTGTTAGCGATGCAGGTGGCGGTTTAGGGGTTAATCACTTTATTTAGTGTTGATGATGTCAGGGGGTGCAAATTTTGGCAATGTCAGGGGGTGCAAATTAGGGGTATTTAGACTAGGGGTTTATGTTAGGGTGTTAGGTTGTTACATAACTTTCTTTTCCCCATAGACATCAATGTGGATTGCGTTATAGCGATCGCCATTCTGCGATAGCAGGTGTTAGTTTTTTTTAACGCTTTCTCTTCTTTGATGTCTATAGGGGAAAATGTGCACAAGTACGTTGTCAGCCCTTGGGTTTTGTGCGGTATAGAACTTATCGCACCATACCGCACAACAAAAGAAGGTTTTTCAGTAACTTGTAATAACAGCGCTATGGAGAGTGCGATACCGATCATTTTTTTGCATTATTTACGCACCGGGTTTAGCGCACAACTTGTAATCTTGCCGAAAATGCTTTAATTTGTTATTTTGCAATTGCTTGCCTATTACTATATATTTAACCCCTGCAAAGAAGTATAGTTAAAGTAAGCTCCAGATAGCAGCTCACTACTGGGTGCTAGCTGATATTATCTGGTGAGCCAATGAAAAGACATACAAGTGTGTAGCTACTAATTACCGTCTTCCAGTATTGCATTGCTGCTCCTAAGCCTACATAGGTATGCTTTAACAAAAGATAAAACATAAAACAAAGTAAATTTGCTAATGGAAATACATTGAAAAATATCTTAAAATTGCATGCTCCATCTGTACTATGAATGTTTAATTTTGACTTCATGTTCCTTTAAAGGGACATATTAGCCAGTATTTTGCTGATAACGTAGAACCCCATAATACTTCCGTAGTGCAGCTTTATTAGCCTTTTGTGTTAGTGCCAGGATTGCATGATCTCATTACTACAGTGGGGAAAAAAAGTATTTAGTCAGCCACCAATTGTGCAAGTTCTCCCACTTAAGAAGATGAGAGAGGCCTGTAATTTTCATCATAGGTATACCTCAACTATGAGAGACAAAATGTGGAAAAAAATCCAGACAATCACTATGTCTGATTTGGAAAGAATTTATTTGCAAATTATGGTGGAAAATAAGTATTTGGTCAATATCAAAAGTTAATCTCAATACTTTGTTATATATCCTTTGTTGGCAATGACAGAGGTCAAACATTTTCTGTAAGTCTTCACAAGGTTGTCACACACTGTTGCTGGTATGTTGGCCCATTCCTGCATGCAGATCTCCTCTAGAGCAGTGATGTTTTGGGGCTGTCGTTGGGCAACACAGACTTTCAACTCCCTCCAAAGGTTTTCTATGGGGTTGAGATCTGGAGACTGGCTAGGCCACTCCAGGACCTTGAAATGCTTCTTACGAAGCCACTCCTTCGTTCATTGTCATGCTGAAAGACCAGCCACATTTCATCTTCAATGCCCTTGCTGATGGAAGGAGGTTTTCACTCAAAATCTCATGATACATGGCCCCATTCATTCTTTCATGTACACGGATCAGTCGTCCTGTTCCCTTTGCAGAGAAACAGCCCCAAAGCATGATGTTGCCACCCCCATGCTTCACAGTAGGTATGGTGTTCTCTCTCTTCCAAACACAACAAGTTGTGTTTCTACCAAACAGTTCTACTTTGGTTTCATCTGACCATATGATATTCTCCCAATCCACTTCTGGATCATCCAAATGCTCTCTAGCATACTTCAGACGGGCCCGGACATGTACTGGCTTAAGCAGGGGGACACGTCTGGCACTGCAGGATCTGAGTCCCTGGCAGCGTAGTGTGTTACTGATGGTAGCCTTTGTTACGTTGCTCCAGCTCTCTGCAGGTCATTCACTAGGTCCCCCCGTGTGGTTCTGGGATGTGTGCTCACTGTTCTTGTGATCATTTTGACCCCACGGGGTGAGATCTTGCGTGGAGCCCCAGATCGAGGGAGATTATCAGTGGTCTTATATGTCTTCCATTTTCTAATTCTTTCTCCCACAGTTGATTTCTTGACACCAAGCTGCTTGCCTATTGCAGATTCAGTCTTCCCAGCCTGGTGCACGTCTACAATTTTGTTTCTGGTGTCCTTCGACAGCTCTTTGGTCTTCACCATAGTGGAGTTTGGAGTGTGACTGTTTGAGGTTGTGGACAGGTGTTTTTTATACTGATAACAAGTTCAAACAGGTGCCATTAATACAGGTAATGAGTGGAGGAAAGAGGAGCCTCTTAAAGAAGAAGATACAGGTCTGTGAGAGCCAGAAATATTGCTTGTTTGAAGGTGACCAAATACTTATTTTCCACCATAATTTGCAAATAAATTCTTTCCAAATCAGACATAGTGATTGTCTGGATTTTTTTCCACATTTTGTCTCTCATAGTTGAGGTATACCTATGATGAAAATTACAGGCCTCTCTCATCTTCTTAAGTGGGAGAACTTGCACAATTGGTGGCTGACTAAATACTTTTTCCCCACTGTAACTCTGCATTACCACTGGATCTGCTCCTTGCAATGTGTATGGACTATACCTATTAATTAGCACTCATATGCTGAGGTAAAGTTAAAAGCAGGTTAATGCAACATTTGTTAACACACATATTACTGCAAATTGCCTTGCATTTGTATACTGTACACAGGGCCAGACTGTGTATTTTAAGGCAGAGCAGCCCACTTTCCTCATTTTGAAGTTTAAATATTACACCAAAACTGACAGTATAACCTATTGATTTACAAAAATATTAAAAGATTGTAACACCCTTCTACCACTGTAGTTTATAAACTAGTTCTCATTAAATAATAAAAAAAGTGAAATTTAATAAAAAAATAAATAAAGACTATTGAAAATTCGGATAATTATAGCCTTGGTGACTAAATAATCTAGATTTTATTAAAGACAGGAGGTGAATATTTTATGCATAATCTTTACTGACTTCCAAAACAGCAGCAGCGAACAATAACATAGAAACAAAAGCAACCAATCAGCAACAAGCAGATAATATAATCCCACAGCAACAGTAAATATCTTCCTCTTTTTGCTGTCGAACAGAAGAAAGTTCTCATCATAAACAGGAGACTGACATCAGACGGAACTGCGATGAATTTTTGATGTCCGAGACAAAATGGAAGGTAGGAGGCCTTTTATACTGAAAAAATAAACAAAGAGAGAGGTAACACTACCACTAAAAGGAAAAACCTGAGGAAAAACAAAGGTTAACATGAACAAATACATTTACCTTAAATAAAAAAATTTTAATGTCTTTAATAAAATCTAGATTATTTAGTCACCAAGGCTATAATAATCTGAATTTTATGGCAAGACAGGAGGCTTCATATTTTATATATTTTTAACGCCCAGAAAGGACAGGCTGAAATGCGTGAGAAACTGGTTTGAAATAGAATTGAGAAAAAGTAGAGGCAGAAGACCAATCTGCCGCTGACAATAAATCTTGAAGATTGCAACCGGACAGAAAGGCACTGGAAGCCGCAGTTCCTCTGACAGAGTGAGCCCCAAAAGAGGGGGAAACTGCCAACTCTGTCATAAGCCATCAAACCCATCTCGCCAAGGTAGGGGAAGAGACAGGATGATGAGGAGGAACAAAAGAAATCAGTAGAGGACCCGATATGGATCCACGAAGACTCTCAGTCTTGGACAAATATGCTTTAAGGCACAAGTCAACGCAAAGTTGGGGTTCAGATGGAAAATAAGGGTAAAACAAAGATTTTGAGGATGAATTGGTCCTGTGGGAAATGGAAAAGGAAATTCCTTCAGGAGAAAAAAAGATGGAATGAACATCCAGGGCCCTGATGTCAGAGACCCGACGAAAATAAATCAAACAAAGCAACATGGTCAATTTTGCAGATAACTGCTTAAGGGAAAGCAAAGAGTTATCGGGCCAATCTCTAAGAAAAGATAAAATCAGATTGACGTCCCAAAGGCTCGAATAACGAGATTGGGGAGGATTCTTAAGATGAATTGCCTTAAGAAGACAACAGACTAAAGGGTGTTTGCCTGCAGAAATGGCTGAATGAAAAAGATTAATAGTTCGATAAGCCTTACCCTGTGAAAAAAGTTCTGTGAGAAAATTCACAATCATGGGAGGAGAGGAAGAAAAGGGATCCCGTCTCATGCACCAATGAACCCAGACTGCCCAGGCTGAAGCATAAGATTTCCTAGTACCTGGGACCCAATATTCACGCAAGAGGAGGGAAGCCTCTCGCAAAAGGCTCTCGGAGGACCAGGATCCCCTGAAACCTGCCAAGCCAGAAGGTTTAGATGGCCTTGGATCAAGAGAGGATGCGGGAGATCTTGGGCATCCACAAGGAGATTGGGGAGGTTGGGAAAAAGGCGAGGGGGCCGAACACATCTCCAGAAGAGGAGCAAACCAAGGTTGGGCTGGCCACCAAGGAGTGATCAACGTCAGAAGACATTGAAATCGTTGTACACTCAAAATAGTCCTCGCCAGAAGAGCGAAAGGAGGGAAGGTGTAAGCCCAGATGGAAGGCCAAACCTTCCGAAAAGTGTCCACTCTTTCGCTGTCTGGGTCTGGGAGCCAGCTGAAAAATCTCGGTAACTGGTGGTTTGTCCGAGATGCAAAAAGATCCACTGAAAGGGGTCCAAAGATGCAATTGATCTCTAGAAAAACTTGATGGTTCAGCATCCAGTCGCTGGAATCCTTCCAGTGACGAGAAAACCAGTCCGCTGTCAGGTTGGAAACGCCCAGGATAAATTGGGCGCGGACAGAAATCCTGCGTTCCAAACCAAACCGATAAAAATGGGACGTTAAGGGGGAACGTTTCCGGGCGGCAACCAAGATGGCTGCTTATCTCAGAGTCTGAAAGGCTGAGTTGATATATCAGCTGTATATCTCTCACAACTAATACCATCCACGATCAATTCCTGTCAAATATGACTAGGCTATACTCGCTGAACCTGCAGATGTGAATATTTTTGATCTCCTCAGCTCTAAGGTACCGGAACAGAGAGGGATATGGCTGTGGCCTTCTCGGAGACTAACCTCTACCTAACCCCCCCCCCCCCCGGTAATCCGGGTTATATAGTGAAAGCTACCCCATATAACCCCATATAACTTTTTTGAGAAACCTTCCCATATCAATGAACTCATCTTGTGAGGATACTACTTTTAGCAATATTATTGAGAAAAGGGAGCATGAAGATCTATTGAGCCTATTATATAAAGCCTTAAATGGTGGCCAGTGCTAGTGATGCTCTACAACCACTTTCAGAAACTGGAACAAGAGCTGCTTTTAATCTGGTCCGCTGCCTTTAATTGTGTTTCCCAAGAGCCAGACTGTCAGCATGACCTAAATCCAGACTCTACCAGTGAATCTTGCCACATTGTCAGGCCTGGGAGTTTGAAGGGGACCCCCGTGAAGATCGGGTCATCGGGTTGTGGGCCCCAGCTAGCTGAGGAATCTGGAGATGTTGCCACTTCTATTGGAGCCCTTTCTAAGACAGATGCAACCCCGGAGTGTCTGAGCTGCGCCACTGGAGTTGGCTCATCTCGGCTGAACAAGCCGTTTGGTCGGGAGCTGAGGTGGAGCACTGGGCATGAGACCCACAGGTTATTAACTCTTTGCAATGTACTTGATGTTGGTATCACTGATTTTAACAACAACATTCAGCTTGATCTACTGCCATACAAGGTATTTTTGCCATTAGCCTCGGTCTTCTGGTGGCTGACAGGCACAAACAGTATCCTGGATGACGGACTGGTATCAACAGAGCACTTTCACCTGAATAACCGCTCTGGAATAGGTTAACTTTCATAGAGTCCGATATGATGTTTAACATGTGCTCATGGCTCGTGTTTCAACCTATATTTAACTGCTGTAAATGTTCTTTTTTCAATTTACCCGCTTTAGAAATGGTTCATTGCAGTGTCGCTATGCATGACGATTTAGTCTGAATTTCCAGAGACAATACTTTATAAGTTGTTTGAGGTACAGTTAGCTACTCGTATATTATTGTATATTGTGCTCACTTTTTCTAGTCTAAGGTCTAATGCTAGGTTATTTCTATAGATATACTTTATTTTGCAACTCTAGTTAACGTGCACAGGTTGGAATATGTTTACATCTATTATTTTATATCCAAACTTTTAAAGCCTTCAATAGCTATTGGTTATAACGTATTTGGCTTCTAAGTCATCTTGTAAGGTTTGTGATTATACGCATTATTTGTCTATAAGTCTGATTGCTATTGACCAGTAATTGCTTCCTCCAGGGTTTTTTGTTTTTTTTTGACAATATTCCTAGCCTGGAAATCCAGCACAATTTTGACTGGGGCATTCCTCCTGGCCTAACTGCCTAACTACTAGTACATTTAGCTGTTCAGAACCCTTATTTATATAGGATGCCTTGAATTAGAGATAGGAGCCTCCCTGGAAAACTTTACAAGTTTCCTACTAGGTTACAGTGGTATTCGCCTTGATATAAGTCAATTGAACAAGTTCCCTATTTTTTAGCAGATCCTCCAGTCCACCCACTTGTTCAACTCAACAATTATATTCCCATAACATGCAATTCTATATTTAAATGTTTATCATTTGACTGTGCTAATTTATATACCATAAATAGTGAACTGTCTGCAGCAGGGGCGGTTTATCCATGCCTCCATTATAAAATACAGTCAAATCAATCTAATTCTATTAAGTTTTCTCATCAACAATATATAGACCTTAAACTTAGTTCTACACCTAGTATTATATATTTAAAATATAACATGCCCCTATCCTATAATCCCAATGGCCCATAAATTCCTCACAGCAGAGCATTCATAGCAATCTTTTTCGAGGTTCATTAATGCTATATAATCCTATACCCAACAGGAGTAGCTCTCTTATACATTTGTGGGTTTCTCATATACATATTAACATAAATTATATCCTATATATATTCTCATTGTTTATGCTATCTCACTAATAATATACATGCATTTCATAATTCTTATTTCAGTTGCTCTTTCTTATATTCTGCTAAGGTCCACAAATGGCTGTGATAATTTATATTCTTTATTATAAATATTACTGTTCTTATATATAATTTCATGTGATATAATGAATATAAAAAAAGAAAAAATGGGATTAACCATTCGAGATCCAAAAGTGGTCTCATATTGTTCATGGCTGCCCTCTGTACTATCACGTTTCCATTAGAACTAGGAGGTCCAAGAGTGGCCTCAGCTGCTAAGTGGAGGGCATACAGTTTGAGTGGCAAGCTCAATGTCCATTAACATTGTTAAATATGGCCATATACATGTATTTTATCAAGTGTGTTTTGATTATTCAAGTCATATATCTGGAAACTATATATTTGTACAGACTTTATGGCTATGTAATGTTTGCTTGCTCTATTTTGAATCCCAATAAAAATATTTAAAAAAATAAATAAAAAATGCGACGTTAAGTCTAACAAAGCTTTCGAGCGAGTCCCACCTAGTTGGTTGATATAATGGACAGCTGAAAAATTGTCCATAAGTAATACAATGCAACAATCGGTCATATTTTTTGAAAAACTGCGAACGGCAAAGGAGCCGGCTAATAATTCCAAGCAATTTATGTGAAGGTTGAATTTCTTCACTGTCCAAGGGCTGCCAGTAGAGGATGTACCACAAGAGGCACCCCAGCCTAAAAGGCTTGCATTGGAAGAGAGAATGAAATCCGGGGATGATCCAAAAATCACTCTCCCATTCCAGACCTCCATGTGCTGCAGCCACCAAGACATCTTCAATCAAACTTCATTCATCAGAAAAATCTGTTGTTGGTAGAAACGGAACTCTCGAAAAGATTGAATCTTCAACTGCTGCATGGCACGGTAGTGAAGGGGAGCTGGAAATATGGCCTGGATTGAAGAGGAAAGGAGACCAATGATCCTCGCCAATTGGCGGATGGAGATGGAAGCGGATCTTAGAGCTGATTGAATCTCTGCTTTGATACAATCTATCTTCTCTTGTGGAAGGAAAAGATGACCAAGGGTAGCTTCTATGGAGAATCCCAGAAAATCCACAAGTTGTAGAGGGGAAGGCTCGACTTCTCCTCATTGATTACAAAACCCAGGGAGGAGAGTAGAGAGGAAATTTCTTGAAGCTGAGAGAGCAACAGGTCTTTGTCTTGTGTCATCAGAAGAATATCGTCCAAGTATACCACTAGACGAAATCCTCGAGCCCTGAGGCAGGCTAATACCAGTTTGAGAAGCTTTGTAAAGCACCAAGGGGCTGAGCTGAGTCCGAAAGGGAGACAGGTAAACTGCCAAAGGTGGTCTGCCCATCTGAACTGAAGATTCTTCCGACAGTTAAATTAGTGTCCTTCAAGTCCAAACAAACATCCAATCGTTCAGATGGAGGAGGACTCTCAGCATATGGATGCCCTCCATTTTGAAGTGGCAGTATACTACAAAAAAGTTGAGGTCCCTCAAGTTGATAACAGGAGGAAAACCTCCTGACTTTTTTGAGACTAGGAAGAGATTGCTCAGGAAACCTGGAGGAGAATTCTGTGAAACAAGTTCTATAGCTTCTTTTGAGAGGAGGGACAAGACTTCTTCTTTGATAAGGTTCTGTCCTTCCACAGACAGACGTAAGGGATTGGGGAGTTGGGATTGGAAGGGAGGGCAAATTAATTCTATGACAAAACCCTGAACGGTTTGGACAACCCAGGGATCTGCAGACAGAGACAACCAATTTTGGAAAAATGGGCGAGTCTGCCTGCAAACAACAAGTGGGAAGAAGGATGGGGACTCACCTTGGCTGACATTAGGAAGGGCCGGAGGAATTCGTGAGGCCAATTGTCTGGGTCCCGCAGGTCTGGCTCTGAACAGGAACATATCCTGGTGGATATTGAGGTTGGTAGTATCTTGGTGGGTACTGAGGTTGTTTGAGGTCCATGAACTGGCATTGGCCAAAATTTTGGCGGCCGGGCAGATGACCCCTGCATCTGCCGGCCCTGGCAAAAACCCATCTGGGTTGAAAAACCTTTCTGAGTGTGGCTTGAATTTTGTCAATTGGTGTGAAAGTCGAAACATAATGTCCCATAATAGTGAGAAAAGGGTCTCAGAATAATAGGCCTTTGGCTTGAGAGCCTGCCTCTTCCGTTGCTAGAACAGCCAATTTGGGGTCAATGCAAAGTAATGCAGCTCTGCGTCTTTCACTAGAGATAGCCGCATTGGCGTTACCCAGTAAATAAAAATCTCTAAAAGCCCAATCCCTGACCATGGAAGGATCCAAAGGAGAACCAGAAAGATGGACATTGTCGACAAGAAGAAGAATCTGAGCCAAAGGGCCAGAAATGTCAAGGAGTTTATCCTGAGCCCCACGAAGGGATCTTTCCAGCCCTTTCCTTGGATCCTTACCTTTCCTAGTCAGAAAGGTAACCAGTTTAGGGTCAAACTCGGGGGGTGGTAGATTCTCTGCCTGGGAGCGAAGGTCTATGACATTCTGCTCTGAGGAGAGCTCTGTCCTCTCAATCTAGAGGTTGGCGAAGACGTCTCTGAAGGAACCTAGACAGATGAGGAGGGAGAGACCACTCGGAAGAGCGGGGATGCCTGATATGTTTGGGATTAAAAATCAGATTCCCAGCGGGATCCAAAAGATCCCCATCCGCATCTTCATCTGTAAGAGTGCTCCCAGAGGGGCCTTGAGGATGGGCTTGATGGGCTGTAGGGGGATCTTCGTCAGAGGGACTGCCCGAATCCCAATCGAGTTCTGGGTAAAAATCCCTCTGATCCAGATCACTCCAATCAAAAATTTCAGAGTCTGTGCCCAGACTTCCCTGATTAAAATCCTCAGGGTTAAGGATTCTTTTACCCCGATTTATCTCCGGGGAAGAGGTTCTAACGCCCCTATTTTTTTGCCCGGGGGAAGGGCTTTTTTTATTTTGCGTGCCTGGTCTTTCTCTTTTTTAGACGGAGGAATAGATTGGGAATGCCACTGTCTCTTACGGTCTTGAGGGTACTCTTCCTCTGAATCAGAGGAAAGGGAGGAATTCACATTTGGAGATTTTGGGTCTAACGGGAATTTCAGGGGGGGGCAGAAGTGGAGGGTTGTTCCCTCTGCGCTAAGGCCTGTTGTACTGTAAGATTAATTAGATCCAAAACCTCCTCTTTGGTAAAAGAGGACTTATCTGAGGACTCCATATTGAAAACCTGCAATTGCAGAAAAGGACTGAATTAATAAGTAAAAAATATATTAGAAAGCATGATAAAATATCATGCAAAATATTAAAGAAAAATTATTTATAAAATTAATAAGAAAAATTATATTTATCAAATAAGGCTATATAGATATGCCTACTAAGGATAATAATAAAAACAAAGAATGCCTCAGGATTAATATATTTGGAAAATAAATGTTATACTAAAGTCTTAAATCTCAAGGCTAAATAATAATGTTCCAATACAGCCTTATTTAGATTACCATAAGGCTATAACCTACATTACCTCAAAATAAGAATTTGTTTCTGTTATTTTAATTGTGTTTGTTCATTTTATTGCTTAGGAAAAATAACTTAGGAAAAATAACTAACGCAGCGCACGCATCATGCTGCCACAATACCACAGCCTGATGCGCGTCTGCAGGGAGAGACACAAAACTAGGCGTGTGAGGCAGACCGCAATCGACTGCAAGAAATACGTAACAGCTGAGGCGATGCCTGCTGACGATGGCGGGAGAACGACTTTCAGGGGAAATATTGTCAGGTAAGAAGAGGCTACAGGAACGGAGTCCCCAAGCTCTTCGTGCGGCGGTAGCGCTCAAGAAATGACCGCTACTGTTGCATGCACTGAATCACCAATTATTTACACTTTTAAAAGAAAATTACCCTAATTCAATAACGAATTAATAGAATGTATTTGTAAGAAAAAACGTTAAGGAGGAAAATAAATAAATAAATAAAAGCTTTAAAAATTATCTAAGTTTAGACAAAATTTATTGGAAAATAAAGAATTCCCTAATTCTAAGGAATATATATGTATAACTATACTAAAATAAATATATGGGAACAATATATAAAATATATATATATATATATATATATATATATATATATATATATATATATATATATATATATATATATATATAAATTAAAATATGGGAAGAGAAAACATCACCTGCTGACGTGCCTTGTCATTGGCTCTGGCATTGCCATGTGATCAGACCAAGGTGGAATACCTGTACAAGCAAGAGAAGAAGGACGCTATTTCCTTGATCTTCGTTTGAGCTAAAGCTATTTTGAATCCGGACCAGCTGATACCATTATACCGATCACTGGAGTGGGTGAGTGAAACTCCATGTTGTTGTATTATTGCTTTTTGTACCCGGATTGTGTACAGACGCATCAACAGGGAGTGCAGAATTATTAGGCAAGTTGTATTTTTGAGGATTTATTTTATTATTGAACAACAACCATGTTCTCAATGAACCCAAAAAACACATTAATATCAAAGCTGAATAGTTTTGGAAGTATTTTTAAGTTTGTTTTTAGTTATAGCTATTTTAGGGGGATATCTGTGTGTGCAGGTGACTATTACTGTGCATAATTATTAGGCAACTTAACAAAAAACAAATATATACCCATTTCAATTATTTATTTTTACCAGTGAAACCAATATAACATCTCAACATTCACAAATATACATTTCTGACATTCAAAAACAAAACAAAAACAAATCAGTGACCAATATAGCCACCTTTCTTTGCAAGGACACTCAAAAGCCTGCCATCCATGGATTCTGTCAGTGTTTTGATCTGTTCACCATCAACATTGCGTGCAGCAGCAACCACAGCCTCCCAGACACTGTTCAGAGAGGTGTACTGTTTTCCCTCCTTGTAAATCTCACATTTGATGATGGACCACAGGTTCTCAATGGGGTTCAGATCAGGTGAACAAGGAGGCCATGTCATTAGATTTTCTTCTTTTATACCCTTTCTTGCCAGCCACACTGTGGAGTACTTGGACGCGTGTGATGGAGCATTGTCCTGCATGAAAATCATGTTTTTCTTGAAGGATGCAGACTTCTTTCTGTACCACTGCTTGAAGAAGGTGTCTTCCAGAAACTGGCAGTAGGACTGGGAGTTGAGCTTGACTCCATCCTCAACCCGAAAAGGTCCCACAAGCTCATCTTTGATGATACCAGCCCAAACCAGTACTCCACCTCCACCTTGCTGGCGTCTGAGCTCTCTGCCCTTTACCAATCCAGCCACGGGCCCATCCATCTGGCCCATCAAGACTCACTCTCATTTCATCAGTCCATAAAACCTTAGAAAAATCAGTCTTGAGATATTTCTTGGCCCAGTCTTGACGTTTCAGCTTGTGTGTCTTGTTCAGTGGTGGTCGTCTTTCAGCCTTTCTTACCTTGGCCATGTCTCTGAGTATTGCACACCTTGTGCTTTTGGGCACTCCAGTGATGTTGCAGCTCTGAAATATGGCCAAACTGGTGGCAAGTGGCATCTTGGCAGCTGCACGCTTGACTTTTCTCAGTTCATGGGCAGTTATTTTGCGCCTTGGTTTTTCCACACGCTTCTTGCGACCCTGTTGACTATTTTGAATGAAACGCTTGATTGTTCGATGATCATGATTCAGAAGCTTTGCAATTTTAAGAGTGCTGCATCCCTCTGCAAGATATCTCACTATTTTTGACTTTTCTGAGCCTGTCAAGTCCTTCTTTTGACCCATTTTGCCAAAGGAAAGGAAGTTGCCTAATAATTATGCACACCTGATATAGGGTGTTAATGTCATTAGACCACACCCCTTCTCATTACAGAGATGCACATCACCTAATATGCTTAATTGGTAGTAGGCTTTCGAGCCTATACAGCTTGGAGTAAGACAACATGCATAAAGAGGATGATGTGGTCAAAATACTTATTTGCCTAATAATTCTGCACTCCCTGTATACCAGTGGAGCTGGCGGTCAGTCATAGGCAATCAGGTACTTGCTGTGAGCGTTTATATACAAGCAGGGTTCCATTGGACTGATTGTAACTTCATTTACAAGTAGGGTTGTCAGGTGTCCGGTATTAGACCGGACTGTCCGGTATTTCAGGTTACTGCCCGGTAATATTATTTTTAAAAAAACGGACATAGCCTTAGGTAGCTTAGATGCGTTTTGATTTTTTTAAAAAAGGTTTTTACTTCGGTGGCCAGAATCCAGGCCGCATCCGGCTATACCCAACCTACCTACCCAGTAACCCAAGCCCAGCCTTGTGCAACCGGCACCCATTCTAGCCCGACTAGTTGTCTCTGAGTCAGCTGTAGTGGCTGCAGCAGGACTAGTCTGCACTTGCATCCTGATTCCTCAGCCTGCGCCTTGCGTGCTGCCTGTGTGAGACTGTCGGATGCCACGTGATTACGCGCGTGATGTCACAACAGCAAAAAAGACCCGCAGGATGCACTGTACTACACATGCTGCTTGCGAGTGCGACTGAGTAGGTTTACATTTATATACTACTACCTACAACAAACAGAGAAAAATGTACATTTCTTATTTAATAATCTATCTGAATCAGGCCATTTAAATTCACTTCTAAGTCAATTTATAGTAAATGCTGCACCTGTGTGTTCATTTTGCCCTCGAGCAGCTTTTAAAGGCACACGTTTTTACAGTTCCTTTCCTGAACAGCACTTCTTTGGGAGAAAGGGACAGTCTACTCGAAAAACATAATTTATGTAAGAACTTACCTGATAAATTGATTTCTTTCATATTTGCAAGAGTCCATGAGCTAGTGACATATGGGATACACAATCCTACCAGGAGGGGCAAAGTTTCCCAAACCTCAAAATGCCTATAAATACACCCCTCACCACACCCACAATTCAGTTTAATGAATAGCCAAGCAGTGGGGTGATAAAGAAAGGAGTAGAAAGCATCAACAAAGGAAATTTGGAAATAATTGTGCTTTATACAAAAAATCATAACCACCATAAAAAGGTTGGGCCTCATGGACTCTTGCCAATATGAAAGAAATGAATTTATCAGGTAAGTTCTTACATAAATTATGTTTTCTTTCATGTAATTGGCAAGAGTCCATGAGCTAGTGACATATGGGATATCAATACCCAAGATGTGGAGACTTCCACTCAAGAGTCACTAGAGAGGGAGGGAGGGAGGGAATAAAATAAAAACAGCCATATACCGCTGAAAAAATTAATCCACAACCCCAAAAAATAAGTTTATTTTCATTTTTGAAAGAAAAAAACTTAAATCAAAAGCAGAAGAATCAAACTGAAACAGCTGCCTGAAGAACTTTTCTACCAAAAACTGCTTCCGAAGAAGCAAATACATAAAAACGGTAGAATTTAGTAAATGTATGCAAAGAGGACCAAGTCGCTGCTTTGCAAATCTGATCAACTGAACCTTCATTCTTAAAAGCCCACGAAGTGGAGACTGATCTAGTAGAATGAGCTATAATTCTCTGAGGCGGGGCTTGACCCGACTCCAAATAAGCTTGAAGAATCAAAAGCTTTAACCAAGAGGCAAAGGAAATAGCAGAGGCCTTCTGACCTTTCCTAGGACCATAAAATATAACAAATAGACTAGAAGTCTTCCTGAAATCTTAAATAGCTTCAACATAATATTTCAAAGCTCTCACCACATCCAAAAAATGTAAGGATCTTTCCAAAGGATTCTTAGGATTAGGACACAAGGAAGGGACAACAATTTCTCTACTAATGTTGTTAGAATTCACAACCTTAAGGAAAAAAACAAATGAAGTCCGCAAAACCCCCATATCCTGATGAAAAATCAGAAAAGGAGATTCACAAGAAAGAGCAGATAGCTCAGAAACTCTTCTAGCAGAAGAGATAGACAAAAGGAACAACACTTTCCAAGAAAGTAGTTTAATGTCCAAAGAATGCATAGGCTCAAATGGAGGAGCCTGTAAAGCCTTCAGAACCAAATTAAGACTCCAAGGAGGAGAAATTGATTAATGACAGGCTTAATACGAACTAAAGCCTGTACAAAACAGTGTATATCAGGAAGTATAGCAATCTTTCTGTGAAATAAAACAAAAAGAGTGGAGATTTGTCCTTTCAAGGAACTTGCAGACAAAACCTTTATCCAAACCATCCTGAAAAAACTGTAAAATTCTAGGAATTCTAAAAGAATGCCAGGAGAATTTATGAGAAGAACACCATGAAATGTAAGTCTTTCAAACTCTATAATAAATCTTCCTAGAGACTGATTTATGAGCTTGTAACATAGTATCAATCACTGAGTCAGAGAAACCTCTATGACTTAGTACTAAGCATTCAATTTCCATACCTTCAAATTTAATGATTTGAGATCCTGATGGAAAAATGAACCTTGAGATAGTAGGTCTGGCCATAACGGAAGTGGCCAAGGCGGCAACTGGACATCCGAACCAGATCCGCATACCAAAACCTGTGTGGCCATGCTGGCACTACCAGCAACACAAATGATTGTTCCATGATGATTTTGAAAAAAACTCTTGGAAGGAGAACTAAAGGCGGGAAGATATAAGCAGGATGATAACACCAAGGAAGTGACAGTGCATCCACTGCTTCCGCCTGAACATCCCTGGACCTGGACAGGTATCTGGGAAGTTTCTTGTTTAGATAAGAGGCCATGAGATCTATCTTTGGAAGACCCCACATCTGAACAATCTGAGAAAAAACATCTGGATGGAGAGACCACTCCCCTGGATGTAAAGTCTGGCAATTGAGATAATCCGCTTCCCAATTGTCTACACCTGGGATATGCACCGCAGAGATTAGACAGGAGCTGGATTCCACCCAAACAAGTATTCAAGATACTTCTTTCATAGCTTGGGGACTGTGAGTCCCACCCTGACGATTGACATATGCCACTGTTGTGATAATGTCTCTCTGAAAACAAATGAATGGTTCTCTCTTAACAGAAGCCAAAACTGAAGAGCTCTGAGAATTGCACGGAGTTCTAAAATATTTATTGGAAATCTCGCCTTTTGAGATTTCCAAACCCCTTGTGCTGTCAGAGATCCTCAAACAGCTCCCCAACCTGAAAGTCTCGCATCTGTTGTGAACACAGTCCAGGTTGGCCAAACAAAAGAAACCCCTTGAACTAAACAATGGTAATCTATTCACCATGTCAGAGAGTGTCGTACCTTGGGATTTAAGGATATTTAATTGTGATATCTTTGTATAATCCCTGCACCATTGATTCAGCATACAAAGCTGAAGAGGTCTCATGTGAAAACGAGCAAAGGGGATCGCGTCCGATGCTGCAGTCATGAGACCTAAAACTTCCATGCACATAGCCACTGAAGGAAATTACTGAGACTGAAGGTGCCGGCAGGCTGCAACCAATTTTAAACGTGATAATGTCTGTCTGAAAACAAATGAACGGTTCTCTCTTAACAGAGGCCAAAACTGAAGAGCTCTGAGAATTGCACGGAGTTCTAAAATATTTATTGGAAATCTCGCCTCTTGAGATTTCCAAACCCCTTGTGCTGTCAGAGATCCTCAAACAGCTCCCCAACCTGAAAGACTCGTATCTGTTGTGAACATAGTCCAGGTTGGCCAAACAAAAGAAACCCCTTGAACTAAACGATAGTAATCTATTCACCATGTCAGAGAGTGTCATACATTGGGATTTAAGGATATTTAATTGTGATATCTTTGTATAATCCCTGCACCATTGATTCAGCATACAAAGCTGAAGAGGTCTCATGTGAAAACGAGCAAAGGGGATCGTGTCCGATGCTGCAGTCATGAGACCTAAAACTTCCATGCACATAGCCACTGAAGGAAATTACTGAGACTGAAGGTGCCGGCAGGCTGCAACCAATTTTAAACGTCTCTTGTCTGTTAGAGACAGAGTCATGGACACTGAATCTATCTGGAAGCCTAAAAAGGTGACCCTTGTCTGAGGAATCAAGAAACTTTTTGGTAAATTGATCCTCCAACCATGTTTCCGAAGAAACAACACTAGTTGATTTGTGTGAGATTCTGCAGTACGTAAAGATTGAGCTAGTACCAAGATATCGTCCAAATAAGGAAACACCGCAATACCCTATTCTCTGATTACAGAGAATAGGACACCCAGAACCTTTGAAAAGATTCTTGGAGCGGTTGCTAGGCCAAATGGAAGAGCAACAAATTGGTAATGCTTGTCTAGAAAAGAGAATCTCAGAAACTGAAAATGTTCTTGATGAATCGGAATATGAAGGTATGCATCCTGCAAGTCTATTGTGGACATATAATGTCCTCGCTGAACAAAAGGCAGAATAGTCCTTATAGTCACCATCTTGAAAGTTGGTACTCTAACATAACGATTCAAAATTTTCAGATCCAGAACTGGTCTGAATAAATTTTCCTTCTTTGGGACAATGAATAGATTTGAATAAAACCCCAAACCTTGTTCCAGAAGAGAAACTGGCATGATTACCCCTGAAGACTCCAGGTCTGAAATACACTTCAGGAAAGCCTGAGCTTTTACTAGATTTACTGGGATACGTGAGAGAAAAAAATCTTCTCACAGGAGGTCTTACTCTGAATCCTATTCGATACCCTTGAGAGACAATGCTCTGAATCCATTGATTTTGAACAGATTTTATCCAAATACCCTTGAAAAAACCTTAATCTGCCCCCTACCAGCTGAACTGGAATGAGGGCCGCACCTTCATGCGCACTTAGGGGCTGACTTTGGTTTACTAAAAGGCTTGGATTTATTCCAATTTGAGGAAGGTTTCCAATTGGAGGCAGATTCCTTGGGGGGAGGATAGAGTTTTTTGTTCCTTATTCTGACGAAAGGAACGAAAATGGTTAGAAGCCTTAGATTTACCCTTAGGTTTTTTATCCTGAAGCCGAAAAACTCCCTTTCCCCCAGTAACAGTTGAAATAATAGAATCCAACTGAGAACCAAATAAATTATTACCTTGGAAAGAAAGAGATAGTAATCTAGATTTAGATGTCATATCAGCATTCCAAGATTTAAGCCACAAAGCTCTTCTAGCTAATAAAGCTAAAGACATGGATCTAACATCACAAATAAAATGATTAGCATGTTGCAGTAAGCAAATAATGCTAGATATGTTAGAATCCAATTCTTGTTGCGCTAGATTCTCCAACCAGAAAGTTGATGCAGCCGCAACATCAGCCAAAGAAATTGCAGGTCTGAGAAGATGACCTGAATATAAATAGGCCTTCCTTAAATAAGATTCAAGCTTCCTATCTAAAGGATCCTTAAAGGAAGTACTATCTCCCATAGGAATAGTAGTACGTTTAGTAAGAGTAGAAATAGCCCCATCAATTTTGGGGATCTTTTCCCAAAACTCTATAAATTTTGCTGGCAAAGGATACAATTTTTTAAACCTTAAAAAAAGGAATAAAAGAAGTAACTGGCTTATTCCATTCCTTAGAATTATATCAGAAATAGCCTCAGGAATAGGAAAAAAACTCCTGGAGAAACCACAGGAGGTTTAAAAACAGCATTTAAACGTTTATTAGACTGAACGTCAAGAGGACTGGTTACCTCAATATCCAAAGTAATTAACACTTCTTTAATAAAGAACGCATATACTCAATTTTAAATAAATAAGTAGATTTGTCAGTGTCAATGTCTGAGGAGGATCTTCTGAATCAGATAGATCCTCATCAGAAGAGGATAAATTATCATAATGTTGGTCATTTGAAATTTCATCAACTAAATGAGAAGTTATAAAAGACCTATTACATTTATTTGAAGGTGGAAATGCAGACAAAGCCTTCAGAATAGAATCAGAAACAAATTCTTTAAAATTTACTGGTATATTATGCACATTAGAAGTTGAAGGAACTGCAACTGGCAATGTACTATTACTGATGGACACATTATCTGCATGTAAAAGTTTATCAAAGCAACTTATTACAAATGACATTCGGCGATATAATTTCTACAACTTTACAACAAATGCACTTAGCTTTGGTAGAACCGATGTCAAGCAGCAATGTTCCAGCAGAAGCTTCTGAGGCAGGGTCAAAGTGAGACATCTTGCAAAGTGTAAGAGAAAAAACAACATATAAAGCAAAATTATCTATTTCTTTATATGACAGTTTCAGGAATGGGAAAAATTCAAATAGCATAGCCCTCTGATAGAGAAAAAATCAAGAGGCAAACATCAATGGGGTATTGAAATAATGAAAAATTTGGCGCCAAGAATGACGCTCAACGTAACTAAACTTTTTTAACCGGAAATGACACACTCGCGTCACTAATGACGCAACTGTGTGAAAGGTCTCGGCTCAAGTATGACGCCAGAAATGACGAACTTGCGTCATAGACGTACTTTTTCGCGCCAAAAAAAATTTGCGCCAAAAATGACACAATAAAGTTTAGCATTTGTCGCACCCGCGGGCCTAATACCGCCCGCAATTTGTAAGAAGTAGTCAATTGAAAAAAAAACTAAACCCCAGGTAAGAAATAAATTTCATTTTTAAAAGATGTTTATATTCCCCAAATATGAAACTGACAGTCTGCAGAAGGAAATACATGAACCTGACTCATGGCAAATATAAGTACAATACATATATTTAGAACTTTATATAAATGCATAAAGTGCCAAACCATAGCTGGGGTGCCTTAAGTAATAAAAAACATACTTACCAAAAGACACCCATCCACATATAGCAGATAGCCAAACCAGTACAGAAACAGTTATCAGTAGAGGTAATGGTAATTTGAGAGTATATCGTCGATCTGAAAAGGGAGGTAGGAGATGAATCTCAACGACCGATAACAGAGAACCCATGAAATAGACCCCCGTTAGGGAAATCATTGTATTCAATAATCACGTCCTTCTGACATTCGCTGTACTCTGAGAGGAATCGGGCTTCAACAATGCTGAGAAGCGCATCTCAACGTGGAAATCTTAGCACAAACTTACTTCACCACCTCCATAGGAGGCAAAGTTTGTAAAACTGAATTGTGGGTGTGGTAAGGGGTGTATTTATAGGCATTCTGAGGTTTGGGAAACTTTGCCCCTCCTGGTAGGATTGTATATCCCATATGTCACTAGCTCATGGACTCTTGCCAATTACATGAAAGAAATAGTTATTATTTAAAAAAATTGATAATTTATTACCCATTCCCCTATTTTGCATAACGACTGTTATATGAATACACTTTTTACAACTATGATTCATGTACTGTGTTTGTGTGTGTAACTGTATGTGTGGCAGTGTTTGTGTGTGTGATAGTGTGTGACAGTGTATGTGTAACTGTATGTGTGACTGTGTATCTGTATGTGTGAGTGTGTGTGTGTGACTGTATATGTGTCACTGTATGTGTGAGTGTGTGTGTGTGACTGTATATGTGTAACTGTATGTGTGACAGACTCAGTGTGTAACTGTATGTGTGAGTGTGTGTGTGACTGTGTATGTGTGACACTATATGTGAGGCAGTCTGTGTATGTCTGACTGAATGTCTGTGACAGAGTATGTGAATGTGTGTGTATATATATATATGTGCATGTTTGAGTGTGCTTTGTTAGGCTGACAACATGTGTGTGTAGTTAAGTGTGAGAGACTATAAATAAGCAGACTTTATTGTGAAGCTTTAAGATTGTGTATGACTGTGTGTAAATTTGACAACAGGAGGAGCTACATGTGCATAAATAATTAGAAATATTGCAGTTTCTAGATTCTTCCTTAGTTTGAATATATATATACATATATTTATGTGTGTGTATATATATATATATATATATACAGGGAGTGCAGAATTATTAGGCAAATTAGTATTTTGACCACATCATCCTCTTTATGCATGTTGTCTTACTCCAAGCTGTATAGGCTCGAAAGCCTACTACCAATTAAGCATATTAGGTGATGTGCATCTCTGTAATGAGAAGGGGTGTGGTCTGAAGCGTGATCATCGAACAATCAAGTGTTTCATTCAAAATAGTCAACAGGGTCGCAAGAAGCGTGTGGAAAAACCAAGGCGCAAAGTAACTGCCCATGAACTGAGAAAAGTCAAGCGTGCAGCTGCCAAGATGCCACTTGCCACCAGCTTGGCCATATTTCAGAGCTGCAACATCACTGGAGTGCCCAAAAACACAAGGTGTGCAATACTCAGAGACATGGCCAAGGTAAGAAAGGCTGAAAGACGACCACCACTGAACAAGACACACAAGCTGAAACGTCAAGACAGGGCCAAGAAATATCTCAAGACTGATTTTTCTAAGGTTTTATGGACTGATGAAATGAGAATGAGTCTTGATGGGCCAGATGGATGGGCCCGTGGCTGGATTGGTAAAGGGCAGAGAGCTCCAGTCCGACTCAGACGCCAGCAAGGTGGAGGTGGAGTACTGGTTTGGGCTGGTATCATCAAAGATGAGCTTGTGGGGCCTTTTCGGGTTGAGGATGGAGTCAAGCTCAACTCCCAGTCCTACTGCCAGTTTCTGGAAGACACCTTCTTCAAGCAGTAGTACAGGAAGAAGTCTGCATCCTTCAAGAAAAACATGATTTTCATGCAGGACAATGCTCCATCACACGCGTCCAAGTACTCCACAGCGTGGCTGGCAAGAAAGGGTATAAAAGAAGAAAATCTAATGACATGGCCTCCTTGTTCAACTGATCTGAACCCCATTGAGAACCTGTGGTCCATCATCAAATGTGAGATTTACAAGGAGGGAAAACAGTACACGTCTCTGAACAGTGTCTGGGAGGCTGTGGTTACTGCTGCCCGCAATGTTGATGGTGAACAGATCAAAACACTGACAGAATCCATGGATGGCAGGCTTTTGAGTGTCCTTGCAAAGAAAGGTGGCTATATTGGTCACTGATTTGTTTTTGTTTTGTTTTTGAATGTCAGAAATGTATATTTGTGAATGTTGAGATGTTATATTGGTTTCACTGGTAAAAATAAATAATTGAAATGGGTATATATTTATTTTTTGTTAAGTTGCCTAATAATTATGCACAGTAATAGTCACCTGCACACACAGATATCCCCCTAAAATAGCTATAACTAAAAACAAACTAAAAACTACTTCCAAAACTATTCAGCTTTGATATTAGTGAGTTTTTTGGGCTCATTGAGAACATGGTTGTTGTTCAATAATAAAATTAATCCTCAAAAATACAACTTGCCTAATAATTCTGCACTCCCTGTGTATATATATATATATATATATATATATAAACATCAAAGGAAGACAGCAGGCTCTCTCCGTGTTATAATCACCATAGTATTTACTCCATAAAAGTGATGTTTTGGGGTTTTACCCCCATCTTCAGACTTACATATAATACATGAAACAAAGTACAAACTTATACCTACTTACCCCAATACTTTCTAAACAATTATTCAATTAACCCACCTTGTGCGTATCCCAGCGGTGTATGCCCGGCGCATAGTATATTTCATCAAAAGCCACCGTTTGTTGCCAAGCACCACCACCGGAAATGACTATCACCATGTGTTACCATCCCAGCGCATATACATCATTAAAGACGCCGTCTGTTGCTAGGAAGCACCTCGCTAAGTGACCGTATCCTCACCTTATTATTGTGACAATCTGTGTGCAAATAAAAACAAATAAAATAAAAGCAAGGATAAAGTATGTCACAATTACATTTATACATTACTATACTCTTCTATTCTAGCCGCATAATAATACCTAATATCTAAGATTACAAACTGTATAGGCATCACTGAAATCTCTAGGCATTTCATGTATTCATACAAAATACACACTATTATCACCTTATCCTTCCTGCTAAAAACATTGGTTCGGAACATGGAAACCTATATCAAAGATTCAAATGATGTGATTAAGACTCTGACAGAAATTTCTCTAAAAGGAGGAGAATGGCTAGTGACATTGGATGTCACTAGCCTTTATACAGTAATACCCCATTATGAGGGATTGGCAGCAGTGAGAAAGCAACTACTGAGATATCCTTATATAGGACCACCAATAGTGTTTATTCTGGACCTCTTGGACACTTGCCTAAAGAAAAACTACTTCAGGTTTGAGCGACAATACTTCCAGCAATTAATGGGCACAGCGATGGGGTCCAATGTGGCCCCATCCTATGCAAATCTTTTTATGTCGGAATTCGAGAGTAATGGCACAAGATGTTTCAAGAGGGAAGAAATAATATACTTCAAGAGATTCATAGATGATCTTATAATAATTTGGTCTGGTAATGAGGAAGATCTCCTTATTAGGTTCAATGAACTGAACACAGAGCATGCTACATTAAAATTTAAGATGAATCGAAGCCAAGAAGAAATAGAGTTCCTGGACCTAAACATCTTCAGAGAAGAAGATAGATTAGGTACCACCTTATTTTGTAAACCAACGGACAGGAACTCCCTTCTTGAAGCCACAAGCAGTCACCCTCCCGCACTTAAGAAGGCATTACCAAAATCTCAGTTTGTAAGGGTGAAATGAAACAACACTGACAAGAAAAGAGTGGAGATACAAACTGATGATGAGGAGTCGATTCCTGAAGAGGGGATACCGTAACCGATTACTCCAACAACATATAACAGAGGTGAATACAAGAATGATGGATGAATCACTAGGTGCTAAAGAAGAAGATCTTGAGAAGATGACTATGGTAACCACTTATGCAGCAGATAAAAATGGCTTGAATATAATCCTTAAAGAAAATTGGAAGATATTGAGCACTGAAGAGACCCTCCCCTTTGGGGGGATGGGGACACCAAGAATAGGTTATAGACGGGGGAGATCACTGAAAGATATAATACAATTAACAGATCCCATTCACTGCTATACAACCAGAACGTGGTTGGAGGAGGCTAAACCTGGATGTTTCAAATGCAGTGGGTGCACCACATGCAACGGATGATTACAGGTCAGTTCTTTCATCATCCAAGTAACATAGTAACATAGTAACATAGTAGATAAGGTTGAAAAAAGACTGAAGTCCATCGAGTTCAACCTATACAAATCTAAAATACTTACAAAAAGCTCCAGTTAAGCTTAAATAACCCCATTAAAATGTGACCCATTTAATACTAGCAATCATATCCATGAATTTTGTTTATATACAGAAATTTATCCAGACTATTTTTAAATGTATCTATGGTATTGGCATTCACTACCTCCTTTGGTAATGAGTTCCACAATTTTATTGCTCTTACAGTGAAAAAACGTTTCCGTTGCAGGAGATTAAATCTCCTTTCCTCCAACCTTAAATTATGACCTCTTGTCAGAACCAATTTTCTTGGAATAAAAAGAGCTTCTGCCATCTCTGTATATGGGCCTTGAATATATTTATATAAAGTAATCATGTCACCTCTCAAGCGCCTTTTTTCTAAAGAGAACAGACCCAGTTTGGCTAGCCTCTCCTCATAGGTTAATTTCTCCAATCCCCTTATTAGCTTTGTGGCCCTTCTCTGAACTTTTTCTAGTTCTGCAATATCTTTTTTAGCAATCGGTCCCCAGAACTGCACTCCATACTCAAGGTGAGGTCTTACCAGGGCTTTATATAATGACAGAATTATGCTTTCCTCCCTTGAATCAATGCCTCTTTTAATACATGCTAGTATCTTATTAGCCTTTGAAGCCGCTGCCCTGCATTGTGCACTCATCTTTAGCTTGTTATCTATTACTACTCCCAAATCCCTTTCCTCCTGTGTTTGGCTAAGTCTTGTCCCATTTAAAAAATACATAGCCTGCTTATTTTTACTTCCAAAATGTAGAACCTTACATTTTTCCGTATTAAATCTCATTTTCCATTCACTTGCCCATAGTTCTAATTTTAGCAAATCCCTTTGCAAAGAGAGTTCATCCTGCTCTGACCTAATGACCTTACTTAACTTAGTATCATCTGCAAAAATAGAGATGTCGCTATTTAATCCTTGCTCCAAGTCATTTATAAAAATATTAAAAAGAACAGGGCCCAGTACTGATCCCTGGGGGACGCCACTGATTACCTTTGTCCAATCTGAGTATGATCCATTTACTGCTACTCGTTGCTCCCTATCTTTTATCCAGTTATTTATCCATGAGCTAACATTTTCAGCTATTCCCAGTCCCTTAATTTTGTGCATTAATCTCTCATGTGGCACTGTATCAAATGCCTTTGCAAAATCTAAGTATATCACATCAACTGATTCCCCTTTATCTATATTTTTACTTACTTCCTCGTAGAATCTAATTAGATTAGTTTGACATGATCTATTTCTCCTAAAGCCATGCTGATTAGAACTCATAATCTTGTTTACACAAATATGCTCATCAATATAATCCCTTATAATCCCTTCAAATATCTTCCCCACTATTGATGTCAGACTAACTGGTCTATAGCTTCCTGGATCATCCCTGCTTCCCTTTTTGAAGAGTGGCACCACATCAGCTTTACGCCAATCCTGGGGTACCATGCCTGAGGATAATGAGTCTTGAAAAATTAAGAGTAAAGGTTTGTCTATAACAGTGCTAAATTCACTTAACACCCTTGGGTGTATTCCATCTGGGCCTGGAGTTTTATTTACCTTAATATTTTTTAGTTTTTTCCTGATATCCTCTAAACAAAACCCAGTTAGTGGTATGGACTGGCATGTTCTATTCTGTTCCAAAGTATCATTCAATGGTTCCTCTCTTGTGTATACTGAAGAAAAAAACTGGTTTAGTACCTCAGCCTTCTCCCTGTCATTATTTATCATGCTACCCTCCACACATTTTAATGTACCTATATTATCCTTCTTAGACTTTTTGCTATTTATGTACTTAAAGAACCTTTTAGGGTTAGACTTAGAATCCTTGGCAATTAATTTTTCATTTTCAATTTTGGCTAATTTGATTGCTTTTTTGCATGCTTTGTTACATTCCTTATAAATATTGTATGCTGAGTCTGTACTATTTTCTTTTAATAATTTAAATGCCCTACGTTTTTTCCTAATTTCTTTTAACACATTTTTATTTAGCCATAACGGCTTAGTTTTTTTTATTTTTATTTTTATAACCATATGGTATGTATTGATATGTATATTTATTTAACAAATTTTTAAATATTATCCATTTATCCTCTGTATTTTTATTAGAAAATACATTGTCCCAATTTATATTATTTAATGATATCCTTAAATCGTTGAATTTTGCTTTCTTGAAATTAAAAGTCTTAGTTAAGCCTTTAAAACACTGCATATGAAAAGAGATTTCAAATGTGACCATGTTATGATCACTGTTACCCAAATGTTCTTTAACTTCTATGTTTGATATTATATCTGTATTGTTTGATAGCACTAAATCCAATATAGCTTTACTCCTAGTTGGCTCCTCTATTAATTGTGACAAGAAGTTATCCCTGAGAACATTTAAAAATCTATCCCCCTTAGCTGAATTACTAGTTTCATTGGCCCAGTTTACAGAAAGAAATATGTTCACAAATATAGGATGAACTGCACCACTAGTCATGTGGTGTATCTGTTACACCGCCCATGCAGTTTATTCTACGTGGGTAAAACAGGAGACAACCTGAGGATCCGTATGGCCAACCACAGGAGTTCCATTCAGACAGCAATAAAAAATCAGGAGTCGGATCAACCGGTGGCCTGCCATTTTTTACAGAATGGACATAATGTATCTGATCTTCGCTATACGCTAATAGATCATGTCCCAAACCCCAGGAGGGGGGGGGGGGGGGGATAGGGATAAAATCCTATTACAAAAAGAAGCAAGGTGGACATATGAGTTAAATACCCTGACACCAAAGGGTTTAAATGTTAAAATGGACTGGCAGTGCTTCTTTTGAATAAGTAATAGTAATGGATAGGAGGATTTACCTATGTGCTTAATGTTCACCTGTTTTCCCTTAAGGATTTCCTCTAAGAAGAGATTTTTCCTCTAAAGATGATTTTTTCCTCTTAAGATGTTTTTTCTAATTATGTATTCCTTTATTTATCTCTAGGATTACATTTTTAGATAAGAATAATTTTCCTAAAGCTTTTTGTCTAGTAACATGTTTTTGCTAAGAATATGTTTTTTCTAATGATATGTCAGTTTTTTCTAATAATAGGCTTTTTTCCTAAGAATATGATTTACCTCTAGAAAATGGATATATTATTTGCCCTAACAAATATCTTATAATATCTTATAATTACTACTGTTTTTAGCAGGAAGGATAAGGTGATAATAGTGTGTATTTTGTATGAATACATGAAATGCCTAGAGATTTCAGTGATGCCTATACAGTTTGTAATCTTAGATATTAGGTATTATTATGCGGCTAGAATAGAAGAGTATAGTAATGTATAAATGTAATTGTGACATACTTTATCCTTGCTTTTATTTTATTTGTTTTTATTTGCACACAGATTGTCACAATAATAAGGTGAGGATACGGTCACTTAGCGAGGTGCTTCCTACCAACAGACGGCGTCTTTAATGACGTATATGCGCTGGGATGGTAACACATGGTGATAGTCATTTCCGGCGGTGGTGCTTGGCAACAAACGGCGGCTTTTGATGACCTATACTATGCGCCTGGCACACACCGCTGGGATACGCAGGAGGTGGGTTAATTGAATAATTGTTTACAAAGTATTGGGGTAAGTAGGTATAAGTTTGTACTTTGTTTCATGTATTATATGTAAGTCTGAAGACAGGGGTAAAACCCTGAAACGTCACTTTTATGAAGTAAATACTATGGTGATTATAACACGGAGAGTGCCTGCTGTCTTCCTTTGATGTTTGTAACTATTTTTGCTGAGCACCCCGGACGGATAGAGACTTGTGAGTGCTAAACCAACTAGGATTTTAGATATATATATATATATATATGTGTATATATATATATATATATATATATATATATATATATGTGTGTGTATGTATATACTGTATATGTGTGTGTATATATATGAATATATATATATATATATATATATATATATATATATATATATATATATATATATATATATATATATATATATATATATATACTGTGTATTTATTGTATGTGTACATATATATATTTATTTATATATATATATATATATATATATATATATATATATATATATATATATATATATTTATCTTTTTCAGTAAATTTCACCGCAAACATTGATTCAGAAGTGTGCTGCATGGACTTATATAATTGCATCTATGTGACCGGCACTTTTTTGACCACTCTGCTTTATTCATGTATGTGTGTGTGTGTGTGTGTGAAACAGTTTACCAACTCTCATACTGTATATTTTATAATACAATTATATAATTTAAATGGACAGTAAAGTTGAGGTTTTGTGAAGCCACGCCAAAGTCACACCACTCTACTGCTACCATAAAGTAAAATTCATTCACTTTCCATATACAATGACCCCCATTTTGATGGGGAGCACACAGAGCCAGACACACGCAGGGGGAGACCAGGCACCACTGCCCCCTGTAGGAATGTCACTACTAACTGAAGGTTACAACCTCTGTGACTCCTGTAGTTAGGCCATAGGACCAATCCTGACCTGGCTCACAGACACAGCAAATTAGTAAGAGGCAAGGCAGACCTGGCCCTGCATAATGCACAAATAATAATACTGGTAACTAGGAGAGATAAGGTAGCAAGCTCCTGCCCACCAGGCAAATGTCCTGTTTGCCCTATGCTCAGTCTGAGCCAGGTTGTACAACTCCAGCATTCTATCAACTTCCATGTCCTTTTAACAGATGCCTCCTCTAGCTTTGACCTACACCAGACTCCTCCTATTTGTCTCTCTCCATTTTTTTACTCTGAGATAAAGCTACTGCGTTTAATTCTACTAACAGAAAACAAGAGCAAGTTAATATGAAGAAGGTTGGAAAATATTAGTCAGAAAGTAATCTAGATTTTGTATACTTATTACTGCAATTCATTATTTGTATTCCTGTGGGGGGTGCATATTAATAAATTCTTTCACTACACAGAACATTTTTTCTTGTGAAATATTGCTTTAATTTCAGTTAAATTGTCAATTTTAATCAGATTTAAAATAAATAAATTTTAGTTTGACATGGAATAGATGTTTAATTTTGAGGCTATTTTTTTAAATAAGTTTATAAGGGCAATTAAGAAGCATTTGTTTTATGCAGACTATAAATATTATATTCAAAATTACTGCAACCAACAAGATAGTCAATGTATTGTTCAGTTGAAAGTAAAACATTTATACCAATAAATTAATTTAGATTAAATTAAAATGATTGAAAATTAGATAATGCAGATCTTACATTTACTTTATCATAATATAAATTGGGCCAACTAATTTACTGTATGTCACAATGTCTGTAAAGAATTCAATCTCAAGTAACAGTGTCATATCTGCAATATATCCGCTTATCATTTCAGGCTCCTAAGATATAGTACATGTGGATTATGCTTGGAAAGCCATAATGAGAATCTTTGCTGTCTACTAACACCATTTAATTCTGTTGCACATTAATAAGATATTAAACACTTCTTGCTTTTGAGTAAAAATGCTGCGTGTCTTATGCTCAGTAGAGAGTAAGAAAAGCTGGAAATACTGCAAATAGCTGTTTTAGATAAATTTGCAGCATTTTGATAACCTAGGTTACAGGTTTTGTTTTAAGGCTATCCAAGGATCGTCGAACAAAGCACACTATTGCACTATTGCTTGTAAATAACCCCTGAAAAAGTATTAAACACATAGGTAAAGTCATCTCAAGAGCAGCAAAGCATACTAGGAACTAGCTCAACACAAGTGGGGAGCCAATGACAACAGACAAATGTGTGTAGGCACCATTCACCAGCTAGCTCCCAGGAGTGCATTGCTGTATCTGAGGATATGGGCATATTTTTAAAATAATTAGTTTCATTTTCTGTCCCTTTAACTCTTTCACTACAACTGTTGTAAGATAATTTCTTGCCAAACAAATCCTACAACAGGTCTACTTTCATTAAAACAGATACGGCTAGATTACGAGTTCTGCGTTAGCTTCAAAAAGCAGTGTTAAGGGGTCCTAACGCTGCTTTTTAACGACCGCTGGTATTACAAGTCAGGCAGGAAAGGGTCTACCGCTCACTTTTCTTCCGCGACTTTTCCATACCGCAAATCCCCTTACGTCAATTGCGTATCCTATCTTTTTAATGGGATTTGCCTAACGCTGGTATTACAAGTCTTGGAAGAAGTGAACGGTACAGCCTCTACCTCCAAGACTCCTACTGCATTTAAAAGTCAGTAGTTAAGAGTTTTATGGGGTAACGCCGGAACATAAAGCTCTTAACTACAGTGCTAAAAAGTACACTAACACCCATAAACTACCTATTAACCCCTAAACCGAAGCCCCCCTCACATTGCAAACACTATTATAAAATTATTTAACCCCTAATCTGCCTACCGGACATCGCCGCCACCTACATTATACCTATGAATCCCTAATCTGCTGCCCCGAACATCGCCGACACCTACATTATATTTATTAACCCCTAATCTGTCGCCCCCAATGTCTCCGCCCCCTAACTACAATTATTAACCCCTAATCTGCCGACCGGACATCGCCGCAACTTTAATAAATGTATTAACCCCTAAACCTAAGTCTAACCCTAACCCTAACACCCCCTAACTTAAATCTATTTTTAATAAATCTAAATAAAATTACTATAATTAAATAAATTATTCCTATTTAAAAATAAATACTTACCTATAAAATAAACCATAAGATAGCTACAATATAACTAATAGTTACATTGTAGCTATTTTAGGATTTATATTTATTTTACAGGCAACTTTGTATTTATTTTAACTAGGTACAATAGCTATTAAATAGTTAATAACTATTTAATAGCTACCTAGTTAAAATAATTACAAAACTACCTGTAAAATAAATGCTAACCTAAGTTACAAATACACACTACACTATCAATAAATGAATTAACTACAATTATCTAAAATAAAATACAATTAAATAAACTAAACTATATTACAAAAAAACACTAAATTACAAAAATAAAAAAATATTACAAGAAGTTTAATCTAATTACACCTAATCTAAGCCCCCTAATAAAATAAAAAAGCCCCCCAAAATAATAAAATTCCCTATCCTAAACTAAATTACAAACTAATCAGCTCTTTTACCAGCCCTTAAAATGGCTTTTTGTGGGGCATTGCCCCAAAGTAATCAGCTCTTTTACCTGTAAAAAAACAAATACAATACCCCCCCAACATTACAACCCACCACCCACACACCCCTACTCTAAAGCCACCCGATCCCCCCTTAAACAAAACTAACACTACCCAGTTGAAGATCACCCTACCTTGAGCCGTCTTCAGCCAGCCGGGCACTGATGGGGCAGAAGAGGACATCCGGACCGGCACAAGTCTTCATCTGATCGGGGCAGAAGAGGTCCTCCATCCAGCAGAAGTCTTCATCCAAGCGGCAGCTTCTATCTTCATCCATCCAGCGTGGAGCGGGTCCATCTTCAAGACATCCGACGCAAAGCATCCTCTTCTTTCCGACGACTAACGACGAATGAAGGTTCCTTTAAATGACGTCATCCAAGATGGCGTCCCTCGAATTCCGATTGGCTTATAGGATTCTATCAGCCAATCGGAATTAAGGTAGGAAAAATCCGATTGGTTGATTTGATCAGCCAATCGGACTGAAGTTCAATCCGATTGGCTGATTGGATCAGTCAATAGAATTGACCTCGCATTCTATTGGCTGATCCAATCAGCCAATCGGATTGAAGTTCAATCCGATTGACTGATTAAATCAACCAATCGGATTTTTCCTACCTTAATTCTGATTGGCTGATAGAATCCTATCAGCCAATCGGAATTCGAGGGACGCCATCTTGGATGACGTCATTTAAAGGAACCTTCATTCATCGTTAGTCGTCGGAAAGAAGAGGATGCTCCGCGTCGGATGTCTTGAAGATGGACCCGCTCCGCTCCGTTTTACCGACAAAACTTGTAATCTAGGTGATAGATAGATAGATAGATAGATAGATAGATAGATAGATAGAAAGATTAAATAAATTATCCTACAGCCAATACAAATCACATTTCCTTGATTTCAGTGTAAAGTATCTTAGAATCACCTTGTTTTTCTGTTATTTAATGTTTTGTGTATTTTGACACAATCTCACCATCTCTAATTTTGTGGAAAAAAACCCAGCAAGATCTGCAGGGGAAAATGTATAGAGAATACGCAAGACCTACAAAGTTTCAGCTATTCACATGCAACGCCTCTGTTCAGCTCATGCACGGTGTAGTTTTATTACAATTTTTACTAAGCACCTTTCCTGCACAATTGCAGTATGATTTTTGAAGAACATTTGCATTGAGATTTTTAATGCAATTAAACAATACAATTTTTTACTGCATATTTTTATTTCAATATTTCATTTATTCGTTTTATACAAATTTTAACTTACAATTTTTTTTTTATGTGAGTCCAATTGTATATGCATTTCCTTCACATACTTACATGGAGGGAACACCCCATTGTGATACTCTGTTTTCAAGGTAAAAACTACCTTTAGAGAATTACGACATAGACTCTCACAAGCCCAGAGGGCTTTAGGGAATCGGGCCCATAGATTGATTGATTGATTGATAGATAGATAGATAGATAGATAGATAGATGTGTTTTTCATTCTATAGCATTTCTAGAGATCTCTAATTTCATGTGAATATAAAATAAACAACTTCCAGGTGGGGTAAAATTTTATTTCCATTGGATTGGATTGATAAAGGTCTTAAAGGTTCATTAAACTGCTGTACATAACTTCAACAAAATGGTTAATATTTGCTATGCTATTGTTTTTCCTAATGTACCTGCCTCTCTCTTCTGATGCTTTCTATTATTTTAACCTTTACAAGTGCTGGCTGGCGAAGCTTTGCATCTTGCTCTTCAGGTTAGTTGTATGTTAGTGTGATATACAACAGATCATTTTAATCCAACAATAAAGTACTCCTAAATATGTGGTATGTTTATCAAATGGGTCAAATAAGGTTATCAATAGTCCAGACCCTGTGATTCATAATGGAGAGAAGTTGTCCTTGTTACAGTCATTGCTGAGTGATGATGGAGGCCAGGTATCAAATCAAAGACCCTCAGAATTTTATATATATATATATATATATATATATATATATATATATATATATATATATATATATACAGTATATGAGCAAACCGTTCCCCTAAATTGCATACATAAGAGCAGTCAAGATGGTAAAGGGGGAAGGGTAATTGGATGGGGAGAATAAGGAACTATAAGGCAGATGGGAAGAATAAGCATTAGAATGTGGGGTGGGGGATCCTCTCAACAGACCAGGCACAACTCAGCCAGTCCCTATCTCCTCAAAGGACTTTTCAATTTCTTGTAGTTTCTCAGTAGAATTTAATATTTTAGAATATATCTATTGTTTAACTATAAAATAACTATATTCTTCAAGGGCACTGATTTTCAAACCTATCCTCAGGCTTCCCTAACAGGCCATATTTTCAGGATTACCTTGGTCGAGAGCAGGCAAAATAGCCATGTTTACTATTCAGCTATTTCACCTGGGTGTCAGTTTAGATATCTTGAAAATCTGGCCTGTTAGGGAAGCCTGAGGACAGGTTTGAAAACCAATGTTCTAGTAGCATAATATTCAAGATATGCTCTAGCCAATCTCGAGTGGATGGAATGGTAGGGCCTTTCAGTTACAGTTATCAAAGCCTTAGCAGTGTTGAGGATCAATTGGGTGAGTCTGCAGCAAAGTTTGCAAGGAAATTTAGGTGGTAGGTTCAAAAGAGCAATTGTGGAATCTAGGTAAAAACCTGTGCCTTATAGTTTTTTTCAAAAACTTTTCCACATTCTTCCAAAAAGGAGTAGGCTAGGACAGCCCCATCATAAATGAAAAATAGTGCCCAGTTCACCACATACCCTCCAGCATCTCACATTGGCATTAGGAAAAATATGTTTTAAATGCCACCTTGTCATAATCTTGTAATTTGCTAGATGGTTTCCTGGTGTTAGAGCACGTTTAAAGTCAACCCATAACACTGAGATCCCTACCCAGTTCTGTCTGCAAACCCTTAAAAAAGGACAAAGGGTTCTGGTTTCTAGTGGACTCTAAGAGGCTTGTCTATTAAAAATGGTCATGTTAGATCCTTTCTAAAGGGAGAGGATTGAAGAAGGTACTGTAACTGGTTATATTTCAGCCATCTTGTATAGATATCTACCATTAATTCCCCCAGCTCTTGTCTATGTTTCAACTTTCCATTAGTTAACAAATAACAGATAGAAATTATGTACACTAGGAGGAGTGCCCCACTCTATTGTCCTGTGGAAATGCTAGGATACTCTCTTAAAATTCTATCCCAAAAAAAAGAAAACATTTTGATATAGTGAGAATTGTTTCATAAGTACAGATCTATATTCTCTGGGGAGCCAACAGAGGGTCCCCACCATCAGCACTTTTAAGGTGAGTCTATTGTTATCTCAGCCTTTGAACTACAATTTCTATTCCAAATGAATACCCTTTGCAAACTGATGACTTTATAATGTGACTCAACATGAGGTACACTCAATCCCCCTTCCCTTAGTGCTCTGTACACAGTTCTCCTATTTATTCAAGGCTTCAACCTCCCAAAATAAAAGAGTTCAAGAAGCTTTAAATTTGGCTTATAAATGATTAGAGAAGCAAGACAGGGATAGCTTGTAGTACTATAGTAGTATTTTCATAATTTGAGTTCTGCCCCACCAAGATCAAGGGAAATAATTATTATTATCATTTATTTGTATAGCGCCACCAAATCCCATAGTGCTGGGTACAATGATAGGGGTATACAATGACAAAGATTTGTGATAAAATACAAAACATAACAAAACTAAACAAATCTAGTACAAGAGGAAGAGGGCCCTGCTCCAGAGAGCTCACAGTGTACAGGTAGGGTGCACAGACATAAGGTTGTGGTAGCTTGTTACATCGGTTTTAGTTGCAGCAGTGAGTCAGGCAGTTCATGTATTAGTTTAGTTCAGATGAGAGATGGAGGAGAGATGATAAGCCTCTCTGAATAGGTGGGTTTTGAAGGAGCGTCTGAAGCTATACAAGGTTGGAGACAGTCTTATGGAGCGGGGTAGAGCGTTCCAGAGGACAGGAGCAGCACGTGCAAAGTCTTGGTGGCAGGAGTGGGACGTAGAGAACAGGAGTGGAGAGACGTAGGTCAGAGGTTGATCAAAGAGGACTGGATGGGGAATATTTCACAATGAGAGAGGAAATATAGTTGGGAGTTAGACTGTTGAGTGCTTTGTAAGTTAGAGTTAATACTTTAAATTGTATTCTGGAGTGTACGGGGAGCCAGTGTAAAGACTGGCAGAGAGGAGCAGCTGATGTAGATCAGCGACTTAGGTGAATGAGTCTAGCAGAAGCATTCATAATAGATTGGAGGGAGGAGAGGCAGTGTTTTGGAAGGCCATTTAGGAGTAGATTGCAATAATCAATGTGTTACAAAATGAGGGAATGAATAAGTATTTTTGTAGTTTTTTGAGTAAGGAAGGGACGAATTCTGGAAATGTTATGTAGGTGTGAACGACAGGATTTGGTAAGTGCTTGTATATGTGGGTTG
This sequence comes from Bombina bombina, assembly GCF_027579735.1. Lineage (NCBI taxonomy): Eukaryota > Metazoa > Chordata > Amphibia > Anura > Bombinatoridae > Bombina > Bombina bombina. Next base: position 511,683,057 of record NC_069502.1, read on the forward strand.
AATGTGAGCTCTGAGTCTAGTGTGACCCCCAAGACAGCTTACCTGGTGTGAGGTGTTGAGAATAAATTCTCCAACCATCAGAGAAATGTCAGGTGTTGAATGTCTTGAAGAGGTGGGAATAAGAAGCAGCTCATTAATTTATGACGCTGTTCAGAATAGTAATATAGTTTAGTTCATACAGTTGACGTGGGTTTGGGGTAAAATTTTGCTTAACTCCTTTAATTCCCACTCGACTTCTGGAATTCAGGGTAAATGTGAGGTGAAGGTAACAGAGCAGTATCTGCATAGAGGTAAACCTTATATTCATTTTGACCAAGGGTGATCCCCTAGATTCTCTGAAGTTGCCCGATACATGTAGCTAAGACCTTTATACTAAGAATGAAGAGTAATGGAAAGAGTGGGCATCCCTGTCTGGTCCCATTTGAAATGGTTAAGCTATTAGAAAAGAGCCCATTAACTCTTACCTTTTCCGTAGGGGAGTCAGCTAATGCAACGTAGCATAACGTCTCCAAAGTCTAACATTTTCAGAGTAGCAAGCAAGAAGTTCCAATCTAGGCAATCAAATGCCTTTTTGGCATCCATGGAAAGTAAAACTGTTACTGTCCCTAAGACCATTTATCTTGCATAATCCATTAGCTGAAGCACACAGAGTGTTATCCCGTGCTTCTCTGCCCGACGCAAAGTTGACTTCATAGACATGTACAATTTGGGGTAAGATTAAATTAATTCTTGAAGCTAATATTTTGAAGTAGATTTTAAATCTGTGATAAGATGGGATATAGCTCTGTAGTTCCCTAGCATATCATGAGATTTTCCTGGTTTGGGTAAAATTTTGATGTGTGGTGTGTGCCTCCAAAAGTGAGGCAGGGAGTTGTCAATTTTCATCTCTATATTTTAAAAGGGTGAAAAGATATGGAGGCCGAATTCAGAGCTTGATGACCCTGTTTCCGTGCAAGCCTTCAGGCTCGCCTGAAACAGAAGTTATAAAGCAACAGTCTAAAGACTGCTGCTCCATAACTTGTCTGCCTGCTCTGAGGCTGCAGACATCAATCCGTCCAATCCGATATGATCGGGTTGATTGACACCCCCCTGCTAGCGGACAATTTCTCCGCAAATCTCCAGGGGGCGGCATTGCACAAGCAGTTCACAAGAACTGCTTGTGCAATGATAAATGCTGACAGCGTATGCAAAACCACCTTCATTCTCACAGCCTGAAAGCTTAATTAGTACACTATATACTGAACACAAGATGAACAGTCTCACAATCAGCATCTGGAATATACAAGGACTCACTTCCTCCACCTTTGGAGACAAAATCAGAGATCCTGATTTTCAACAAAATATAAGAAACCATGGCCTAGATTACGAGTTTAGAGGCTATGCAGTGCTAATGAGCAGTTTTCCCTCACTGCTCACTTACCTGCAGCACTGGTATTACGAGTTTTAAGAAACCCGTCGTTAAAAGACAAGAAGTGAGCGTTGAGCAAAATTTTGCTCATTACCGCACTCCAATACCAGCGCTGCTTAAGTCAGCGGTGAGCTGGTCATACGTGCTTGTGCACGATTTCCCCATAGGAATCAACGGGGAGAGCCGGCTGAAAAAAAGTCTAACACCTGCCAAAAAGCAGCGTAAAACTCCCCAACGTCGCCACCACTATATTAAAGTTATTAACCCCTAAACCTAAGTCTAACCCTAACACCCCCTAACTTAAATATAATGAAACTAAATCTAAATAAAATTACTATCATTAACTAAATTATTCCTATTTAAAACTAAATACTTACCTATAAAATAAATCCTAAGCTAGCTATAATATAACTAATAGTTACATTCGGCTAGATTACGAGTTGTGCGTCAGGCTGAAAAAGCAACGTTAAGAGGTCCTAATGCTGCTTTTTCACTACCGCTGCTATTTTGAGTCTTGAAGGTTTAGGGTCACCGCACACTTCTTTGGCTTTACCGCAAAACGACTTACGTAAACTTCGTAAAGTCTTTTTTCTATGGGACTTCCATAGAACTGATATTAAGAGTCTGTCCTGGGAGGCCAAAAAGTGAGCGGTACACCCTACCCTGTCAAGAGTCCTAACGCATTTTAAAGTCAGTAGTTAAGAGTTTTGGGGTACAATGCTGTAACATAAAACTTTTAACTTAAGTGCTAAAAAGTACACTAACACCCATAAAATACCTATTAACCCCTAAACCAAGGCCCTCCCACATCGCAAACACTATAATAAAAATTTTAACCCCTAATCTGCCGCTCCGGACACCGCCGCCACCTACATTATATTTATGAACCCCTAATCTGCTGTCCCCAACATCGCCGACACCTACATTATATTTATTATCCCCTAATCTGCCGCCCCTACCTACACTTATTAACCCCTAATCTGCCGCCCCCAACATCGCCGCCACTATAATAAACATATTAACCCCTAAACCGCCGAACTCCCGCCTTGCAAACATTAGTTAAATATTATTAACCCCTAATCTGCCATCCCTAACATCGACGCCACCTACCTACATTTATTAACCCCTTATCTGCCGCCCCCAACATCGCCGCCACTATATTAAAGTTATTAGCCCCTAAATCTAAGTCTAACCCTAACACTCCCTAACATAAATATAATTTAAATAAGTCTAAATAAAATTCCTATCATTAACTAAATTATTCCTATTTAAAACTAAATACTTACCTATCAAATAAACCCTAAGTTAGCTACAATATAACTAATAGTTACATTGTATCTAGCTTAGGGCTTATTTTTATTTTACAGGCAAGTTTGTTTTTATTTTAACTAGGTAGATAGTTATTAAATAGTTAACTATTTAATAACAACCTAGCTAAAATAAATACAAAAGTACCTGTAAAATAAAACCTAACCTAAGTTACACTAACACCTAACACTACACTACAATTAAATAAATTAACTAAATTAACAACAATTAAATAAATTAAATTAAATTAGCTAAAGTGCAAAAAAAATACACTAAATTACAGAAAATAATAAACAAATTACAGATCTTTAAACTAATTACACCTAATCTAATAGCCCTATCAAAATAAAAAAGTCCCCCCAAAATAAAAAAAAACCCTAGCCTAAACTAAACTACCAATAGCCCTTAAAAGGGCCTTTTGCGGGGCATTGCCCCAAAGTAATCAGCTCTTTTACCTGAAAAAAATACAAACAACCCCCAACAGTAAAACCCACCACCCACACAACCAACCCCCCAAATAAATACTAACTAAAAAAAACTAAGCTCCCCATTGCCCTGAAAAGTGCAGTTAGCTCTTTTGCAAGCCCAAAGTCCCTAACCTAAAAATAAAACCCACCCAATACACCCTTAAAAAAACCTAACACTAACCCCCTGAAGATCGACTTACTGGGAGAAGTCTTCATCCAAGCCAGGCCGAAGTCCTCAACAAAGCCGGGAGAAGTCTTCATCCAAGCAGGGCAAAGTGGTCCTCCAGACGGCATCTTCTATCTTCATCCATCCAGCGCGGAGCGGGTCCATCTTCAAGACATCCGGCGCGGAGCATCCTCTTCAATCGACGTCTTCTTGCTAAATGACGGTTCCTTTAAGTGATGTCATCCAAGATGGCGTCCCTTAGATTCTGATTGGCTGATAGAATTCTATCAGCCAATCGGAATTAAGGTAGAAAAAATCCTATTGGCTGATGCAATCAGCCAATAGGATTGAAGTTCAATCCTATTGGCTGATCCAATCAGCCAATAGGATTGAGCTTGCATTCTATTGGCTGATTGGAACTATCCAATTATAGTATTGTTGCACATATAATCAAATCCTCAGGGATAGGAAATCTCAGCTTTGAACTAGCCAGCTACTACTGGAACTACAAACAACAACCGTAAGATTACAACAATACTATACTAGAAATGACAAGGATAAGGCTCAGGGGTATACCCAACCTCTATAGATGTAAAATACATAGATTCAGCATTTATATTATATAAAGACTGGTTTTGTTTCCTTAGATATAGGGAATGGAAGTTTTTTTATCTTTTCTCAAAGTCCAACCCTGCTGACTGGACATGGGCCCTATACCCATCAACAGGTGGCTGCTTCAATCAACAAAAATCTTCCAGAGTAAGATAGTACACAAACCTCACATAAGTGACTGTACATAGTTTTAGAAGTAATACGTTTTAGAGCGCTAGAACAAACTTCCTAAGCATTCATTTTTTTGGCATAGGTGTTTGTTAACAGCCGTAGAGAATATTATTGTGGAGAACCATCAACCAACTACTGGTAGTGTATAACCACCTAAACTGTAGTAGACTATGCTTTATGTGTATTAAATTCTAAAATGAGGATCATCATTATATAATAACAGTCAGTCCATGCAAACAAATGGAGCCTAGTGTTAGCTATCTATTACATTAAGTAAGTCATGCTGGATCAGCAAAATACGAGATGTAGAAACCTAGTTGAGGAGCTTTTATACAGTCTAGTGGCTTTGCACATATTAGCTGTCACAGGGACATAGTAGTATAGTAGACTAGATAAGTTAATCTATAAGCATCTTGGGTTTTAATCCTATATCTCTCCTACCATGCCATTAAAAGAGTCATTAGTATCTGATTATAGCAATATAGATCAGGAATAGTCAAGAAACATTACTACCATAGTATATCATGCAACCATTGGTCGTGTTGTCTTCTAAAGCATAGTAACACCAGTTGCCTAAAATACGAATCTATATCTAAGCTTTGATCTCCCTCTAGTGGAGAAAGTTAAAATTTGTATAGTAACTCAAAATAGTTAAAGGGATACTGAACCCAAATTTTTTCTTTCGTGATTAAGATAGAGCATGCAATTTTAAGCAACTTTCTAATTTACTCCTATTATCAATTTTTCTTCGTTCTCTTGCTATCTTTATTTGAAAAAGAAGGCATCTAAGCTAAGGAGCCAGCAAATGTTTGGTTCAGCACCATGGACAGCGCTTGTTTATTGGTGCTGTCCAATCAGCAAGGACAACCCAGGTTGTTCACCAAAAATGGGCCGGCATCTAAACTTACATTCTTGTTTTTTAAATAAACATACCAAGAGAATGAAGAAAAATTGATAATAGGAGGAAATTACAAAGTTGCTTAAAATTGCATGCTCTATCTGAATCACGAAAGAAAAAAACTGGGTTCAGTGTCCCTTTAACAACAGGGCCTCTCACCGTTTCTTTTAAAATGTCACATGGAGGGAGAAAAGCTATAGTAGAACACTATCTAAACTGAATTGATTATAGCAGTGACCATACCGTTTTTGAACATGAAGTAAATTAACTACATTTTGTAAATAAACAATTTTCGTATATAAACAAGTTTCAGAACTGTGCAAAACACATAACAGTAAGCTTGTCACTTAAAAATAACGAGGAAGACACAGTCTGAATGTGGATTATAACACAGTCCCGATGGTCACACATGCTTCTCCCATTATGGGCACAAAGGCTGTCTGCAAATTAACCATATCTTGCAGTATAAAACTGAATAGATTAAACCAGTGAGCATCACAAAGGACATCAGCAGATCCAATTTGGGTAGTAGAATAGCAGTCAGTTCGGAACAGTGCAACATAATTCAGTGGCAAGCAAACTACTTCCATTTGCATGTTTAAAGGAGCGATCAGCCTATACCAGCGTTAAACTTAAAATATATTGTAAATATCCCACTGCGGACATTGTGTGTCTATGGTGTAACTTGTAAAGTCAATGCTTGGACCTGGGATCCCACATATGATAAAGGGAGTTCTGGATCAAACAGTCAAGTGAAAATAGCCATTGCCCCAAATCAAGCTGACACACTCTCCATACCTAATGAGTGGGGCCAGGTTAGATTGCAGTAGATTAACCTATACCGGTTTTCAGAATAGTTCCATGGATGAGCTGGAATACGTATCTCTCCCTTGCAACCAGTGTAGTAACGGCCTTCAGCAGATTGTCAGGGCTAAGCAGGTAGATCACGAGATGAGAGCGGTGCAGAGTGTCTTTTCTTATAATCACATAGGTTCCAAGTCCATTAAACCTTGCCGTATTGCCGCTAAAGTAAAGCTTGTATCCCAGAAGAGCTCCGGTAGGTTAGCTGACCTGATAGGGCTGTAAGCGGTCCTTGTGGCGATAGTAACACTCTAGTATTCTGAGGTGGATCTTGAAACTGTAGAGAAGGCATCCAATTGTGAATTGTACAACATATTATTGGTTTTCAGGTCCGCACCGACATCTGGTCTGACGATCTCCCAGGTCTCCTGTATGTCGCCACACGATGTACCGAACTTCAGTCTTGTTAATAAAGATGGCGGCTGCCTAATCTCTTTTTGCCCTTCTTCACTGTCGCACGTCTGATCAAGACAAGCTCGGGCTTTTAAAGAGGAGATGTAGGTAACGGGTGAGTTGAAATCTTCAGCCACTGCATCCACAAGTGCTGTACTGCAGGTATCTAGCCACTCATTGAGCCATTGCAGAATACAAGCGGCCATAGCTTCACATCTATTGTTTCTGTGATAGGCAAGAGAGACTTGAGATCGTGGGTTGCATTAATTAGAGCATCTATCTCTTCAAAGTCCCCAAGAAGTTGTAGGAAGCAAGTATTCCATATGAATCTTAAATATGGGCAAGAAAACTGAAAATATAGGCAGTAAAAACCAAAAAAATAATTAAATATTTCTGGAGCTCCCAAAATGTGCGTCTTGCCTCAGTGGTAGTCAGCTCCTCCCCCTTAATTTAGTTAATTTGTTTAATTATAGTGTAGTGTTAGGTGTTAGTGTAACTTAGGTTAGGTTTTATTTTACAGGTACTTTTGGATTTATTTTAGCTAGGTTGTTATTAAATAGTTAATAACTATTTAATAACTATTCTACCTAGTTAAAATAAATACAAACTTGCCTGTAAAAATAAAATAAACCCTAAGCTAGATACAATGTAACTATTAGTTATATTGTAGCTAGCTTAGGGTTTATTTGATAGGTAAGTATTTAATTTTAAATAGGAATAATTTAGTTAATGATAGGAAATTTATTTAGACTCATTTAAATTATATTTAAGTTAGGGGGTGTTAGGGTTAGACTTAGATTTAGGGGTTAATAACTTTAATATAGTGGCGGCGATGTTGGGGCAGCAGATTAGGGGTTAATAATTGTAGGTAGGTGGCTTCGATGTTAGGGACGGCGGATTAGGGGTTAATAATATTTAACTATTGTTTGCAAGGCGGGAGTGCAGCGGTTTAGGGGTTAATATGTTTATTATAGTGGCAGCGATGTTGGGGGCAGCAGATTAGGGGTTAATAAGTGTAGGTAGGTGGCGGAGACATTGGGGGAGGAAGATTAGGGGTTAATAAATATAATGTATGTGTCGGTGATGTTGGGGGCAGCAGATTAGGGGTTCATAAATATAATGTAGGTGGCGGCGGTGTCCGGAGCGGCAGTTTAGGGGTTAATAAATATAATGCAGGTGTCAGCGATGTCGGGGGCGGCAGATTAGGGGTTAATAAGTGTAAGATTAGGGGTGTTTAGACTCTGGCTTCATGTTAGGTGTTCGTGTTAGGTGTAGACATAAATTTTATTTCCCCATTGGAATCAATGGGGCTGCGTTAAGGAGCTTTACGCTGCTTTTTGGCAGGTGTTAGACTTTTTCTCAGCCGCCTCTCCCCTTTGATTCCTATGGGGAAATCGTGCACAAGCACGTACGACCAGCTCACCGCTGACTTAAGCAGCGCTTGTATTGGAGTGCGGTAATGAGCAAAATTTTGCTCAACGCTCACTTCTTGTCTTTTAATGACAGGTTTGTAAAAACTCGTAATACCAGCGCTGCAGGTAAGTGAGCGGTGAAACAAAACTGCCCGTTAGCACCGCACAGCCTCTAATGCAAAACACAGAATCTAGGTGATTGTATCTAGCTTAGGGTTTATTTTTATTTTACAGGCAAGTTTGTATTTATTTTAACTAGGTAGACTAGTTATTAAATACTTATTAACTATTTAATAACTACCTAGCTAAAATAAATACAAATTTACCTGTAAAATAAAACCTAACCTAAGTTACAATAACACCTAACACTACACTATAATTAAATAAATTAACTAAATTAAATACAATTACCTAAATTAAATTAAATTAGCTAAAGTACAAAAAAAACACTATATTACAGAAAATAATAAACAAATTACAGATATTTAAACTAATTACACCTAATCTAATAGCCCTATTAAAATAAAAAAGCCCCTCAAAATAAAAAACCCTAGCCTAAACTAAACTACTAATAGCCCTTAAAAGGGCCTTTTGCAGGGCATTGCCCCAAAGTAATCAGCTCTTTTACCTGATAAAAAAATACTAGCAACTCCGCAACAGTAAAACCCACCACCCACACAACCAACCCCCCAAATAAAATACTATCTAAAAAAACCTAAGCTCCCCATTGCCCTGAAAAGGGCATTTGGATGGGCTCTATTGCAGCCTAAAGTCCCTAACCTAAAAATAAAACCCACCCAATACACCCTTAAACAAACCTAACACTAACCCCCTGAAGATCGACTTACCGGGAGAAGTCTTCATCCAAGCCGGCCGAAGTCCTCAACGAAGCCGGGAGAAGTCTTCATCCAAGCCGGGCGAAGTGGTCCTCCAGACGGGGAGAAGTCTTCATCCAGACGGCATCTTCTATCTTTGTCAGGAGCTTGCTTGTACTGTCCCTTTAATTACAAACGTCTCAGTCTCTCCTCCTCCTCACTGTTTAAAGACTTACGCAACCTGAACCAGGTTCTTAGTAATTAGTTTGTTTGCTGAACAGAACGGAACAGAACTGAGCCTTTCCAGGAATTACTTATCACAGTCTGCCTAACCTCCTATCCACAGTGGTCTGCATTACTCGATATTTACATTCACACCCCTACAGTGTCTCCGATGCTAAACCCTACAGTCAGGTCTCTCTGAAGTGAGAAAAGGATTTCACTGCAACCGCTAACAACAGCTGTTACAGGAGCGACTCCCCACTCTGCCCTGAGTGAGCACAGCGCAACTTTACATTCACACGTTTTCAGTGTGTCTGAAGCTAAACCCTGCAGTCAGCTCATTCTGCAGAGAGAAAGGGATTTCACCAACCGCTAACATTCCGCTGTCACAGGAGCCACTTCCCACTCTGCCCTGAGCGAGCGCAACTTCGTAGGAGCGAAGTAATTCTCAAATTCCACATAATAATCCAAGGAAGGTATTGCATTATATTTCACTTACCGCAGTTACTTATAACCTTAATTGAAAGCAAATTCCTTCACTCCAAACAACGGAGGTTGACTCCTCCCTCTCTCTGACAGAGTTGATTGTCACTGGAGACGCACTCCCTCTACAGCTTTCCAGTCAGTGTCTGAGCAGCAGCCTCTGAAGTCAGTCTTACGCTGTCAATTTAGTCTGACTATACCTACTAACTGCTACACATTGTACATACTTCTTTTAACTGGGTATTCAGTGTGCTTCCACTGTAATCTGCAGCATTTGACAGGATTCTTATATAAAAGTTTCCTGCTTAAGATATATTATCAAATTCAAAATAAAACCTTTAAATTACTTTCACTCCAGATATTCATTCGCCAATAATAAATATCAAACAAAGTGATACAAACATCTACTTTGATATCTATAATTACAAATATAGATTCGCAGTTGTGTTTCATATATTTTGTTACACTATCACGAAAACAGTTCTGAGAATCTTCATCCATCCGGCACGGAGCGGGTCCATCTTCAAGACATCCGACGCGGAGTATCCTCTTCATCCGACGACTACCCAACGAATGAAGGTTCCTTTAAGTGATGTCATCCAAGATCGATCCCTTAGATTCCGATTGGCTAATAGAATTCTATCAGCCAATCGGAATTAAGGTAGAAAAAATCCTATTGGCTGATGTTCCAATCAGCCAATAGAATGCAAGCTCAATCCTATTGGCTGATTGGATCAGCCAATAGGATTGAACTTCAATCCTATTAGCTGATTGCATCAGCCAATAGGGTTTTTTCTACCTTAATTCCGATTGGCTAATAGAATTCTATTAGTCAATCGGAATCTAAGGGACGCCATCTGTAATTTTTTTATTATTTTCTGTAATTTAGTGGGGGGGGTTTGTACTTTAGCTAATTTAATTTGGGGGCAGCAGATTAGGGGTTAATAAATAGTATGTAGGTGTCGGCGATGTTGGGGCAGCAGATTAGGGGTTAATACATATAATGTCGGTGGCGGCGGTGTCCGGAGCAGCAGATTAGGGGTTAAAAATGTTATTATAGTGTTTGCGATGCAGGAGGGCCTCGGTTTAGGGGTTAATAGGTAGTTTATGGGTGTTAGTGTACTTTTTAGCACTTTAGTTATGAGTTTTATGTTACGGCGTTGTACCATAAAACTCAGAACTACGGACTTTTAAATGCATTAGGACTCGTAATATCAGCGCTATGGAAGTCCCATAGAATAAAGACTTTACAAAGTTTACGTAAGTCGTTTTGCGGTAAGGCCAAAGAAGTGTGCGGTGACCCTAAACCTTCAAGACTCGTAATAGCAGCAGTAGTAAAAAAGAAGCGTTAGGACCTCTTAACGCTGCTTTTTTACCCTAATGCACAACTCGTAATCTAGGCGCATGATATTATCTTGTTACAGGAGACATGGCAAGAGAGAAGCACAGCATCATCTTTCCCAATAGACTATAAAGATTTTTTTTAGTGTGGTACAAAGAGAGTCTCAAACCATTTATCACCCCAGTGAAGAGAGGTGCATCACATCTGTGGATACAAATATCAAAGAACCTTGTACAGACATCTCACAATCTCTATCTCTGTGCCATATACATTCCACCACGGGAATCACCATATTATGACCCAGAATACTTCAATACACTGCAGGGGGAGATATATATTTGGAAAGCGTGTGGATTTTGACACCCTGATGGATACTCAGAGAAACAGCTATGATAAAATAATAAACACACATGGGAAAAAACTCCTTGATGTTTGTAAAAGATTATGTCTTTACATTGTAAATGGAACGGTAACAGAAGACAGGCTGAGAAGTTTTACATTCAACTCATCAAGTGGTAAAAGTGTCATTGACTATGTGATCACAGACCTGGACATCAGAAAGATCAATATCCTGATAGTAACACCCCAGTCCTACCTATCAGACCATAATCAAATTGTCCTACACATCAATAGTTCAAAGAAAATCTCAACATGGAAACAACTGTTCAGAATGCCCCCTAATTACCTGGGATCCCAACAAAGTAAGGAAATCTATATGAACAGCTTGGAAACTGAGGGGAAAACAAATCAAATTAATGCTTTCATTAATAGAAGCTACAGTTATACTCCATATGACACAAATAAAGCAACAAATGATTTAACAACTATTCTCCATAGAGCAGCAAACAAATCCCTAAACTGTCAGACAAAAGGCACAGGAAAAATAACAATAAAAATGATTGGTTTGATAAAGAGTGTCAAGCCTTAAGACTCGAGGTGAGAAAATTATCAAAACTTAAACACAGAGAACCAATAAGAGAGGATCTGAGGTGCACATATAACAGTCAAAACTACCCTCAAACACAAGAAAACAAACCACCTAAATAAAACACTTTCCCAAATTCAAGAATCAACAGATAATAATTCCTTCTGCATCTTGTGGAAAAAATTCACCTCAAAAGCCTTTGGGCATATTCCAATCCAAGATGCTGACATATGGACAGCTTATTTTCAAACATTATACACAGATCTAGAATCTAATAAGCTCAGTATGTCACAAAAAGAAACTTGTGAAAAACTGTTAGAATTAGAAAATGTAATAAAGAACTATCAAACTCCTCTAGACTTCCCCTTCACACTACGGGAAGTTGCATAAGGCATACAGTCATTAAAACCAAGAAAAGCTTGTGGATCTGACCAAATACTAAACGATATGCTAATTCACAGCAGCCCACAGCTCCAAGAGGCTCTCACAAAACTGTTTAATATCATCTTACAATCAAGACACTTCCAAGAAACATGGACAGAAGGTATGATTACTCCTATCCACAAACATAGGGATCTAACTGACCCAAATAACTACAGGGGAGTCTGTGTAAACAGCAATGTGAGCAAACTCTTCTGCACAATACTGAGCCAGAGAATATTAAAATTCCTAATAGACAGCAGAACCCTGCGCAGGAGTCAGATAGGTTTCCTCCCTAAACATAGAACCACAGACCACATCTTCAAATTACAAGCTATCACTAACAAGTATGTGAAAAGTTCACCATCATGGAAGGTGTTTGCATGTTTTGTGGACTTCAAAAAAGCATTTGACTCAATCTGGCACACTGGCCTATACATGAAACTGCTGCAAAGGGGATTTGATGGACAGACATATGACATAATAAAGGCCATGTATTCATCCCTCAAATGTAAAGTAAAAAAAAAAAAGCTTTGAACAAAAGAGAAGTGTCAGACAAGGATACAGCCTCAGCCCCACATTATTCAACCTGTACATTAATGATCTGCCCACAGTACTGGAGAAATGCACAGCACCAGGTATATCCCTAAATGGGTAGGAAATCCATTGTCTCTTGTATGCAGATGACAGCAGTGGGTTTGCAAGAAAAACTAGACATACTGCAGACATACTGTGAGTCATGGGCAATGGAAGTGAATATGGAAAAAAAACTAAAGTCATGGTTTTCCAGAAAAAGACAGAAAATCTCCAGCAAAAACTCAAATTCCTATTGTTCTCTAAAGAGGTAGAGCACACATTAAATTATACCTATCTTGGGCTTACACTGAGTGTATCAGGAAGCTTTAAACTGGCCATCAAAACACTTCAAGAAAAAGCCCTTAGAGCCTCTCATGCAATCAAGAAGCCGCTAGCCAGTCTAAACCCCCCTAGAGAACTGTTACTTAAGGTATTTGAATGCACCATTGTACAAATCCTTCTGTATGGCTGTGAGGTCTGGGGCCCAACAATGACCTAGAACTACCGAGAATGGGACAAAATTCTCACAGAAATTGCACATCTCCAATTTTGTAAATATGCACTGTGGGTACACAGATGTGCCCCTAATAATGGGTGCAGAGCAGAGCTGGGAAGATTCCCATTGCTGCTACCAATGCAAAAAAGGGTGTACAAATTCTGGTGTCACCTCACAAATAGTGATACAAGTACACTTTACCACCAAGCACTCCATGACCCAGCATCAAAAGCATTTAGAGAATATATATCAGACCTGCAAAACCACATCAGCGAAAGCACAGCCCATGAGGGAGTATCACCAAACACCTTACAAACAGCTCTGAAGGAGAGGTACACTGGGCACTGGGAGGAACAAATAAGGCAACAGAACAAGCTGTAGTGTTTCAGGTCTCTACTGAGAGAGTACAGACTATCTGAGTACCTCACAAATGTCACTAACCCAAAGCACAGACAGATACTCACTAAATACAGAATCTTTGACCACCAGCTAGAAATAGAGACTGGCAGATATCAGACAAAATGGAGACCTAGGATAGCGAGACAATGTGTGCAGTGTAACATCGGGGACATAGAGACTGAAGCGCACTTCCACTTGTACTGTACAAGATACAAACTCTTAATACTTCCCAAAAATAATGAAAGAAATAACATACTTCACACAGATGTCTGAACAAGAAAGACTATGGGGCATATTTGTCATGAGATGCAGGACACAGCATAGAAGGTACAACGCTATTTTATTGCAGAGCATAGAAGTATACGGCTTGTACAACACATCTAACTTGGTAACTGCGACATAGACAATAACGGCCCTAAACCACGCCCCCATTCAGTGACATCACTTCTGACTCTCATCACATCTTCCCCCTTTTCAAAGGACAAAGCATACATTTTTTTTTTAATACATCAAATAACAAGGTATACAAGAAGCATACAGAAATAGTTTTGTTTAGTATACAACAAATAACAAGTTAAAGAGAATATGTATAAACAAAATGAAATACAATCCTGACTTGAACATCGGGGTAGACTACCCTAGTTACAGCTCTAACTACTGCTAATCCCGATATTGGGCTGGAAGTTTCACCACCCTTCCACCTGATGTCATTTTACATGAACTGTCCTCTGATAGAGAAGAATGTGATTGAGAGTCTGCTGGAAGCAGAGAAGTATCACCGCTGTGATCTTGCTGAGGGGAAGGCACCCCTCTTAAAACAAGGGATCCCACCGGCAGTGGTACTGAGGTATCCAGTCCCAAACTCTCAGGTACTGGTTAAAGATGTCTTCGATTTCGATGTGTGACTGTCCCTCCATCAGTAAGGACTACATAAGACCTTGGTTCTGGAGAGCGTCCAATTACCATGGCAGGCATCTTCCATTTCTTCTCATCATCCAATTTAACTCTGACACTTTGCCCCACATTCAGCTCCTGCAAGGGCCTCACAGAGTGTTTCCTGTCGTAGAAGAATCGATAGCCCCTTTTAGCCTCTTCATCCCTCTTAAGGACCTTGTCCCGAGGAACAGAGCAAGTTGGCTGGTGACACCCACAGAGGGTAAAGTGGTGCAAATCTGATGTCCTAGCATCAGCTGTGCCGGGCTAAAACCTGTGGCTTGAATGGGAGTCGCCCTATAGGCCAAGAGCGCTAGGTATGGCTCAGATTGCTTCAAAATGAACTTTGTTGTTTGAACTGCCCTTTTAGCCATTCCATTGACCTGCAGGTAATGTGGACTCGACGTAGTATGGACAAAATCATATTCACTGCTGAAAGAACTGAACTCCGTGGAAGCAAACTGCATTCCGTTATCACTCACTAACTCCAGTGGTATGCCCCACCGGGCGAACAAGCTCTTGAGACGAGTGATAACGGCTTTACTTGTGATCTCATTCAAGGGTACAATCTCCAAATACCTGGAATAGTAGTCAATCACGACTAGGTACTTTTTCCAGTGCAGTTCGCACAAATCAGCAGCTATTTTCTGCCACAGGCCTGCAGGCAGCGGAGTAGAAATCAAGGGCTCCTTTCTCTGAGTAGACCATAGTTCCCGGCAAAAGGCACATTTTGACACATGGCTTGCAATGTCAGAACTGATCCCAGGCCACCATACTGCTGTAGCTGCCCTTTCTCTGCACTTTGTAATGCCCAAGTGGCCATCATGAATCCTGCTTAATATCTCCTGCCACATGCTAACAGGAATAACAATCATATTCACTGTTGAAAGAGCTGAACTCCATGGAAGCAAACTGCATTCCATTATCACTCACTAACTCCATTGGTATGCCCCACCGGGTGAACAAGCTCTTGAGACGAGTGATAACGGCTTGACTTGTGATCTCATTCAAGGGTACAATCTCCAAATACCTGGAATAGTAGTCAATCACGACTAGGTACTTTTTCCAGTGCAGTTCACACAAATCAGCAGCTATTTTCTGCCACAGGCCGGCAGGCAGCGGAGTAGAAATCAAGGGCTCCCTTTTCTGAGTAGACCGGCGTTCCCGGCAAAAGGTACATTTAGACACATGGCTTGCAATGTCAGAATTGATCCCAGGCCACCATACTGCCGTAGCTGCCCTTTCTCTGCACTTTGTAATGCCCAAGTGGCCATCATGAATCCTGCTTACTATCTCCTGCCGCATGCTAACAGGAATAACAATACGGTCCTGGAATAGCACCAACCTATCCAGCTCCGTGAGCTGTGACCCTTCTGACTGATAAGAACTTAAAGACATCCAGGCTGCCCGGCTCTCGGGCCAACCTTCTTTTATGTACTTAATAACTTCTTGAAGGTCATTATCTAAATATGTTTCCTTTCTTATTTGCTCTAGCTTCCCTGACGAAATGGATTTGGATGCCAGAACTGAATCTACATACACTTTCACATCTGATTCCTTTGAAGATTCAGCAGCAGCAGCAGCCAGTGAGAGCCTGGAAATTGTATCTGCCACTACCAGTTGTTTCCCCGGCACATGCACTGCCTGAACATTGAACCTGAGCAGCCTCATCAGAAGTCTCTGGCATCTTAGGGGTGTTTTGTCAATATCATAGGAGTTGATTAAAGGGGCTAGCGGTTTTAGGTCAGTCTCCAGGCTAAATTTCTCTAAACCCACTAGGTAATGCTGGAAGCGCTCACAGGCCCAAACTGCAGCCAGGCACTCTTTCTAAATTTGGGCGTATTTTAACTCAGCAGCCATCAGTGTACGGGAACAGTAGGCGATGGGCTGTAGTTTGTTCTCATTCAACTGCAGGAGGGCGGCCCCTAACCCATAACTGCTCGTATCAGCACTTACCACAGTCTTCTTAGAAGGGTCATAGAATCCTAACACTGGGGCAGACCCCAGCAGGGACTTGACCTGCACAAAAGATTCTTCCTGTGAAGGTCCCCAGACGCAGGCAACATCTTTCTTTAAATTGATAAGAAGAAAAGAACAGAAGCATTCTAGGCACACTTGGGAGGATTATTTCGCATTCATATAGGGTGGAGTGTGTTCATTGTGTTGTGAAATAAATTAAAACATAACATTTATTTACAATAAGTTAAAATAGCACTTGTGTTGTGGACCATGCCACCATTAAGCTAAAATTCATCATACATTATTACAAAAAAGAAAATAATTACATAAAAAAAGAAAAGAAAAAAGCACTGTATGCTCTCCAAATTGGAGTGAAACTCCTAGTAACCAATTTATTAATAAATCATATCCGATCTATATGGTATGCTGATAACTACCTTCTAAAGTAAAATATGTTCAACTATATTAGTAGAGGTGAGCGAAACAATGATAGAATGTCGGTGGCTGAGAGTATAATTAATTTTGTACAAGGATCGCCTGCTTAGCAATTCACCTATTATTATCAGTCACCGCACTACCATTAATTACCGCCCCATCTTCCACTCAATACTTATAATTTTTGCCCAATACTTGAGCCAACAAATTATCAATGTACCATCAAAGTTTAAAGAAGTTTAACAAAGTAATCAGCTAATTCTATGGTTTCTATTATAATACAGGTCAGGAGAGCAACAGTGCAAAACGCCTAACGCGCGTTTCGCATAAGCTTTGTCAAAGGCTAACCCGATCACCCACCGGCATTTCCTTAAAAAGGCCAACTGGCCAATCCTGTATCACTAACGTGATTTTCGGTTGTTATCTACCAATCGCATCAGACCATCAGCGATTGGCTAAGCAAAGGGTGTGTGCAGCTCCTCCAGTGATATGCAAAGAGATGATGACGTGGGCGTAACACGCCCCCCTGTCACTGAGCTCTGCACAGCTTCTCGATACATATATCACTGAATAACGGCATCAAGAGGGAGATCGTTTCGGAAACATGCCAGTATTTAATCTCCTTACATAAAACAGAAAATATTCAGTTATCACCTATTATCTACATGTCGCTCAGAGTTTTAATCTATTAAATAAAACTGATTGTGGTACTTACAAGGTGTTTCAATGTCCATATTAAATGGTGGTAATTTACATTTTCACATTTACTACTGGTACGATCGTACATCAATACCTTATTAAAGTCACTTACAGATGGTTATTCTTGCTAAATCATAACAAAAAGTCTGATTTTCGAACATTAAGGGATGGTGTTTTATTTAGTTATTCATCATATATACATATAAGTGTCTGTATATATGTGACTATCATGAGTTGCTATAGTGATTCCTAATTTTGGTGTCTGTTATAAGCAGGGACATCCATACAGTCTCATACTCCTCAAGGGTAACCATTATGTTTGCCTAAAGTGAAATCGTTTTATTTATATATCATAGCAACATT
This sequence comes from Bombina bombina, assembly GCF_027579735.1. Classification (NCBI taxonomy): domain Eukaryota; kingdom Metazoa; phylum Chordata; class Amphibia; order Anura; family Bombinatoridae; genus Bombina; species Bombina bombina. The sequence goes on from NC_069502.1 coordinate 511,700,820, forward strand.
CATGATTTCATAACTACCTTTTATTACAGTAGGGGTCCATCCATCTCCTGGGGACAGTGTGTCATCTCGAGCTTATGAATATATGTAGGCACAAGATATACAGCTATACTTCTAGCCTGTAATTTAGACATCCCTATACAGTATATATAGGTCTTTATATTCTATTTAGATATTCAATCCAGTTGAAAAACCTATTCAGAGGATTTCTATCACATTAAGTCACAGTCATTATATGCTTGAATGATTATTACTTATGTGGCACAGACTAACAAACCATCCAGATCGTAATGGAGTGGAGTTTTATTCATTAAATCATAACAATTAGGTCGTCCAGCATATTTAATTCCTGCATATATTTAAAAGGTAGGGGGATAATTATCGCTATATATTGAAAATTTGGTACAAAATACACATGTCATTTATTCAGGAGTATAGTGATGGTATCATTCATAGTTACATCTTGTGTGTACATAGTTAAAAATGTTATCTTGGAGTTTTCAGTGGTATGAGATCATGTCTTTATTCCAGGAAAGCACTATAAGTTGACATTTCATTGAGCCCCATTGGACTCATGGTTTGAAGTCTGAAGATCCATTTTGTCTCAGCTTTTAAGAGGGCATTCTCAATATTCCCTCCTCTTATTCCCAGTAAAACCTTCTGTAGAATCCAGCTTCGTAATTCCGGCTTACATTCATGCCTGTCCAAGATATGTCTCGCTACCGTAGTCAACTTCTTTTCATGTTCAAGATCATTCTTGGCATTCTTAATGTTGCATATATGCTCGCCCAGACGTCTCCTGAATTCACGTGCCGTCATCCCCACATACTTTTTATTACAATTGCACTCAATACAATAGATGATATTTTTACTCCTACAGTTATAGAAGTCATTCATGAATATGGTTCCAGACGGGAAAACACTCATCTGTTTCACATTCAGCATATAGGGACAGAATTTGCATGTCCCACATGCATATTTCTCCTTAAAGTCTTTTCTCTTCTTGTTGGTTTGCTTAACAAAATGACTTCTAGTTATTTTATCCCTAATTGTAGGGGCTCGTCTCCAGCTCATTGCAATTTTATCTCCAATGCACTTAGATAAATCCTCATCTGTTTTAAGGATATGTACATGATTGTTGAGGATATCCCTTATTTCCTTATGTGCCACATTAAAGGTACCTACAAAGCGGACTTTATTATCCAAGTTAGATTTCGTTTTTGGTTTAAGTAGACTTGATCTGTCCATGTGTAGGGCTCTATGATTTCCTTTTTTAAGAATACTGTTGGGGTACCCCCTGGCTTTCAGTCTCTTCTTCATGTCAATAGCTTGATTTTTGAAATCACTGATATCAGAGCAATTACGTCTTAGCCTAAGGAATTCTCCAAATGGAATAGCTTTCTTTGTTGATGGATGGTGTGCACTCTGGAAAGTAAAAATAGAGTTTGTGGTGGTTTCTTTTCTGTAAAGGTCTGATTTGGCCCGACCGAACATATCCCTTGATATTCTTAGGTTGAGAAATGTCACACTTTCATAATTAATTTCATAGGTTAGACATAAATTCAGGATGTTTGTATTTAGGATTCCAATGAATTCTTTAAATAGACATATGTCTCCCTTCCAAATCAGGAAGACATCGTCTATGTACCTTAGCCACAAAACAATGTAGTCAGCATACTTTTCCATATTTGTTCCAAAGACAAATTTGCGCTCCCACCACCCCAAATATATATTGGCGTAGGTGGGGGCACATGCAGTGCCCATTGCTGTTCCCCGAATTTGCAGGCAAAATGTATCGTTAAAGACGAAGAAATTGTGGCTCAGTATAAACCTAAGTAATTTCACTAGGAAGATGTTTTTCGGAATATGTTCTCCATTTGGAGGAAATAGTTGACCACATGGCAACCCCAATTATGTTCAATTGATGTATATAGTGACTCTACGTCACAAGTTGCTAAGAACATATCATCTTCTAGTATCATATAGTCTATTTTGCTAAGTACATCCATCGTGTCCCTGGTGTAGGAGGGAAGTGTAAGGACGATATTTCTTAAGCACAAGTCCAAATATCTAGATGCCTGTTCACAAAGGCTACCAATTCCTGCCACGATTGGCCTACCTGGAGGTGTTAGTTTGTTCTTATGTATCTTTGGCTGTAGGTAAAAAGTAGCAATTTTTGGATTCTCTACTGTCAAGAACTTTGGCATCATTTATTAGAGTACCGTACATTCTCAAGTAATCGCTACTTGGGTTACTCCATAAGAACTTGTAGCAATTTGTGTCTCCTAGTTGTCTCATAGCCTCAGTAATGTACATGGTTATAGGCCAAATAACAATGTTTCCACCCTTATCAGATGGCTTGATCCCCATGTCCTCCCATTTTTGGATATCATTCAGAGCCCACTTTTCTGCTCTATTTAGATTACTCCAATCTCTGTCTCTCAAGTTCAAGACATCTCTACAGACTACTTTCAGAAATATTTCAATCATTGGGTATAGGGAAATCTGTGGCATAAACATGGATTTTTTTTGTGAGTTTCTTCTGCCAATCTGAGGTGTCTGATATGGCCGTGTCATTATCCTCAAGTAATGTTACAAGATCCATAATGGCTTGTGTGTCTTTATCGCTGTCATTATGTTTTGTGTACATTTTTCTGAGCGCTAATTTCCTAGCGAAAAGATTAATATCTTTAATTACATCAAAACAATTTAGTCTATTGGCGGGAGAGAAAGATAGGCCACTGCTGAGTACAGTTATGTGGTCCGGGGACAGAGTTCTATCAGATAAATTAATTATTTCTAGAGTGTCTATTTTTACCATCTCGGTCTTCTCGACCAGTCCTCCCTGGTTTTCTCGTTTCTTCTGTACCCCCATCGTGTCCTGTTTCTCAGATTGTGCTCTGTCCTTCCCCCCCCCTTCTTTTTCTTTTTCCTTTGGTTTGCCTTCCTTCTCGTTTTTTGAGAGGAGAGTTTGTCTGTCACTAGCGCTAGGTACTAGGAGTGTTCTACCTGAAAGTCCTTCTGCCCCTTCCTCTCCTGCTGAGGATTCATATTCCGATGTAGATACTTCATCCCTGCTTACTTTAGATGGAACTAAGTTCCTCCTACGTCTGGGATTTCTTTCATCCCAGGTGAATATTCTTCCTTGTTCGAAGTCTTTAATATCCCTGCTAAATTTTGCACATTTTGTTTTTATAGTTTCCTTTTCTTTTCCATCTAACTCATCTCTTAAGTTCTTATAGGTAGTCTTAAAATCTTCTAGACTTTCAAAAAAATTTAATCTGCTACTAATCTCTGAGATTTAGTTCTTCCACAATTTCTGTCTCATAGTCTGACAGAATAGCAACCAAAGTCTCTGAGCAGGAAATTAGGGCTTGTTCCCATCTCCCTCTATAATTCTCTATATGAAAATTAAAAGTAGGGAAGAGTCTCACTCTCAGGCCTCTTGGTATAATATGCTTGGCTAAATAGCGGTCATAGGTGCTTTTATTCCATATTGACCTTGTGTGTTTCCTTAGTAATTCACCAAGAATATTTAGGCCTGATTCCCAGTCCTCAAAGTTATTCTTATTAATACCTTCTGCTGTAAAGTTAGCAAATGTTTTGTCAATATTAGCTTTTCTGTCTCTTTCAAGATTAAGGAAATCCTCCATCAAATTGATAGAGGCCATAATTATTTCCCAAAGGAAGAAGACTACTAAAGAGGACGTGGTGATCAAGCCATCTGATAAGGGTGGAAACATTGTTATTTGGCCTATAACCATGTACATTACTGAGGCTATGAGACAACTAGGAGACACAAATTGCTACAAGTTCCTATGGAGTAACCCAAGTAGTGATTACTTGAGAATGTACGGTAATAAATGATGCCAAAAAGGATGGTCTGAAAGATGAAAAAGAACTAAAGTTCTTGACAGTAGAGAATCCAAAAATTACTACTTTTTACCTACTGCCAAAGATACATAAGAACAAACTAACACCTTCAGGTAGGCCAATCGTGGCAGGAATTGGTAGCCTTTGTGAACAGGCATCTAGATATTTGGACTTGTGCTTAAGAAATATCGTCCTTACACTTCCCTCCTACACCAGGGACACGATGGATGTACTTAGCAAAATAGACTATATGATACTGGAAGATGATATGCTCTTAGCAAATTGTGACGTAGAGTCACTATATACATCAATTGAACATAATTTGGGTTGCAATGCGGTCAACTATTTCCTCCAAATGGAAGCATCAGAACATATTCCGAAAAAAATCTTCCTAGTGAAATTACTTAGGTTTATACTGAGCTACAATTTCTTCGCCTTTAACAATAAATTTTTCCTGCAAATTCAGGGAACAGCAATGGGCACTGCATGTGCCCCCACCTACACCAATATATATTTGGGGTGGTGGGAGCGCGAATTTGTCTTTGGAACAAATATGGAATAGTATGCTGACAACATTGTTTTGTGGCTCAGGTACATAGACGATGTCTTCCTGATTTGGAAGGGAGACATATGTCTATTTAAAGAATTCATTGAAATCCTAAATACAAACATCCTGAATTTATGTCTAACCTATGAAATTAATTATGAAAGTGTGTGACATTGCTCTGATATCAGTGATTTCAAAAATCAAGCTATTGACATGAAAAAGAGACTGAAAGCCAGGGGGTACCCCAACAGTATTCTTAAAAAGGCATATCATAGAGCCCTCCATACGGACAGATCAAGTCTACTTAAACCAAAAACGAAATCTAACTTGGATAATAAAGTCCGCTTTGTAGGTACCTTTAATGTGGCACATAAGGAAATAAGGGATATCCTCAACAATCATGTACATATCCTTAAAACAGATGAGGATTTATGTAAGTGCATTGGAGATAAAATTGCAATGAGCTGGAGACGAGCCCCTACAATTAGGGATAAAATAACTAGAAGTCATTTTGTTAAGCAAACCAACAAGAAGAGAAAAGACTTTAATGGGACATATGCATGTGGGACATGTAAATTATGTCCCTATATGCTGAATGTGAAACAGATGAGTGTTTTCCAGTCTGGAACCATATTCATGAATGACTTCTATAACTGTAGGAGTAAAAATATTATTTATTGTATTGAGTGCAATTGTAATAAAAAGTACGTGGGGATGGGGGCGGAGCTTGGCCACGAATGAAGATGGCCGCACACTGAAAGTGCTCTGATACCTGAATGCTCTCAGCACAAGCTTAAGCACGACTAACAGCCTAAAAAGCACCAAAATAACCCTGCTATATATAAGAACCCCAAACCGGGATCGAAATTAAGCCGTTTCCGGACCACAGGGGACAAAGCGAGAAGAGAGGCCTACAGCGGAGGCAGCCGGCGACCGCAGACCACCTCCTCCCATGCCCTGCTAAATCCTATCCCGGTGACTCATTAACGGGGACTGCACAAACTCCTGCGGTACACGCCGCTACAGGTCCGAAGTACAACAAGAAACATAAATAAGGGCGCTCCAGCCAGGGGTTTACACTGGACTTTATTCAGCTGCAGCTGGAGGTGCTTTGTGACGCAGTGAGGCCTGAACTCCCCTGTGCGACCTTACCGGAGAAAATAACAGTATCGGAGACAGGATCACAACGTGGAGAAGCTGGTGAAGCGATCAGTGAGTTGCATCTTTACACACGCGACACACGTGGGCTGTAACTAAAGCACACGAAAGGCCTGGGGCTAAAGCTGGCACTAGCGTATGCATATCATTCTAGAAGCCTAACAAACCACTGACAGCGCGCAAGTCTCATAAAAGCCCTCAATTTTTCTTTATGCTCAATGAGGCTGTGCCACCTAAACTAGACCTCCACTCTGACACTATTGCGTATATCTCTATCAAAACACAGGCCCATAACGGATCAGAACTCACCGAGTATTATTTACAGCTATGTCCACTAAGAGGGGTAATAAGCCGCCTAAAAGCCTGCACTCCTCCAATATGGATAATTACCTGATACCAACAGATTCAACTCAAAGCTCTCAGAAAGACTCACTAGGTTCCAGGGGGCAGCCTGAAGCAGTACCCACCCAAAGCATAGAGCATAGGCAATATGATTATGTCACCAAAGATGACCTAAGACACTTGTCCTCTAAGAATGATATAAAAGACGCCATAATGGAGATGAGGAACATGTTTGGTGAGCTCTAAAAGGACATTGCTAATGTAGATCACAGAGTTACACTAGTTGAGGAATCGCAAGAGGCACTACGCTCTGACTTACAGCATAACACCAACTGTATAGGGTCACAAGAAACAGCTATACTGAATCTGACTGAGAGGATCGAAGATTTAGAGAATAGGAGTCGACGGAACAATTTGAGGATAAGAGGTGTCCCTGAGACCGTGACTCCAGCAGAAATAAACCAGTACACACAAAGACTCTTTAAATATATTAATAACAACCCAGAAGCTGAAGATATACACATTGAAAGGGCTCACAGAGCTCTAAGACCCAAACCTCCAGCCAGGGCCCCACCCAGAGACATCATTGTTAAGCTTCTTTCATACAAAGATAGGGAAAACACACTCAGACATGCTAGAAACAGACAACCTCTAACATATGAAGGAGTGGAAATACAGATCTATACAGACTTGTGCCCAGCAACTCTGCAAAAAAGAAGGGAGCTGCGCTTTCTCACATCAGCACTCAAAGATCAAGAAATCCCGTATAGATGGGGTTTCCCAACCTGTCTGATAGCATCCAAAGATGGAATCACAGCTACATATAGAACACCCTCCGACCTGTCAGCTTTCAATCAAGCCTTAGGAACGCAGATCAGACCATTGGGCCCTGCAGCGGAACCTGCTCAGAGAGACGCTGGTCACATGGAAGCCAGGAATCTACCACAGGGAAGGCCATTTTAGGCCTCTGCTGGCCTTTTCACAAAGACACATCGCTTAGATGCTAACCAGGGCACAACTTGTGCCATAATCTACGGACTACTTGTGCTGACCCTGACCTTCGCAATGAGCAGCTAAGTATATGTTTAATGTATAAGAATATTGCACATGGCCTCCGAGCCCGATGGGACATAAGTTTCTCCTTCTCCTTTTAATAACATAGCAGTGACTTAACTGTATTTGATCTGACACAAAGGAACTGCTTAAGACTCTGTGCAGGCCACTGTTAATATGGCCACTACTTTATAAACAATTTTAGCACTATTACTGTTTATAATAATAAGAACCTTTTGAATGTTAAATTGCCATACGGGGGAGATGTTGTGATTTTATTACACTACTGTTCAGCCCTACTCCTGGGTTTGCTGCTTGACGCACACATACACTTCCCTTACTAGCAATAACTTCAGACAGGTCGAGACTCCTAGGCCACCACGCCATAACTCAGGTGACTGACTTGCACTGCGGAGGACGTTGTATTTAAACCTATGCACTGTCCCAAACCCACCACCTTAACTTACGTGGCTAGCACTACAATAAACAGGGCTTAATACACAGACACCACAATGTACAGCAGAAACACCGCACTACAAATAGACATACAATACTGCTATATCCTCCAATGGGACTAATCCTCACAGCACCTCACCGAACTCTAGGGCTGACATTAACCATGCACAATTTACCCTTTTGCCTTGACTAAGACATTGAGACACAGCAGAACACACGGAGCATTGCAACTACGCAGTTATCATTGCTCTCATTGCACTGCTCATTGAAATGCACTCTGAATATGCCTATGATGTTACTGAATGTTTGGTACTATTTCACAATTTGTATGACAATACTGAAGTGATCCATATGTGTATGTTCTGACATAATTGAACTGCCCCAGAACTTACGAGGGACATTGGACACATGACCATTACTATGTAAATAATCTTAGTACTGTTACTGTTTATAATACTATGTGCCTTTAAATGTTCAATCGACATAAAGGAGAGATGCTGAGACTTCACTATCGCAATGTCCACTCTACTTTTTGGGGTGTCGTCTGGCGCGCATACACACTTTCCTTATTGTAATAATCCTAGACAGGTCAAGACCTCCAGACAACCATGTCCAGACTTGGGCGGTGGACTTGCGGCCCTATAGCAAACACTAAATTACAATCTAAACACCGCCTCAAGGCCACCGCCATACATCACGAGACTGGCCCAATACTGAACAAGACATATATTACAACGGACAACAGGGACACTATACTACAAAACAGACGCATAGTACCACTGGACCCCGATGAGGAACCACCTCCCACAGCATTACACTGATTTATTAGGTGGCAATAGGCATTTACAATTTACCTCCTTGATTATACTGAGACATTTGCCACACAGTTTACCCTACGGAGCCTCGTAACTGCAGGGCCGTTGTTGATTTTACTGCACTACTCTAAGATACACACTCTAAAAATGTAAATATTATGCCTCAATGTACGGTTCTATTCGCACCTTGTTAAGAAATGATTGGGAGATGTGTGCATTTAGAGTTGTGGTATGGACTCAGGGACAGTTGTATGAGCCACCATACCCTGATTTGAATAGGAGACCCGACCCACTGACATTAGATTTTTCGGGCTCAAACATTAGTTCTACTACAAAAAGAATTAGCTCACTACAAAGATATCCTTTAGACATTAGAGGAGACTTGGACCTACCTGACAAGGACTGATGGGCTACGCTAACTCTGATTAAGACGCAAACTAAGACGCATAGATATCAGCTTGAGATAACATCTGACAAGACTGGCCCCAATAGACATAAAAAGAGCCAATTCCACTTGGTGGTGCTGACTGCCCCCTGGGTCCTCACAAACTCACTGAGGATATGGTGAACATTATTTGAACCGATTTCAGTTGGTATTACATGAATATGTTATTATTGTTAAGTTTGTTTTCATTTTAGTTGTGCTTAACCATAAGTCTTTGAATTTAAAAATATTTTTCATTGCTGAGAGTATGAAGGTTACTACCCTTCTGTTTGAACTACTCTTGTTTAAGTAGAGTAAACCTCTACGCCTTTACTGTTCTATATTCCTCTATCCTTTACCCTACCTGCCTCTGTATCTGAGCAGGGATCCATTACCTCTCCCTTACCATATTCTACTTACCCTTTGAATCTACATACTTCTAGTCTCCGCTCCTGACCCCCCCTCCCCTTCTCTCCCATCCACTTTTCCTCTCCCCTCCAAATTTTCCCCCCTTTTTTTTTTTTTTTTTTTTTTTTTTCTCTCTTTCCCTGATCCACCTAACCCCAGTAAGTCCTTGACGTGATAGGCTGCAAAATGAAGAGCAACACTGCCCGCTCCATAGATCTTATCACAATGAACGCAAAGGGTCTTAACAGTCCTGGAAAGAGATCACTAGTTACTAGAGACCTCTGGAGAATGGGCGGGGACGTGGTGTACCTCCAGGAGACACACTTTTCCAAGTTTAGAGAGCCAAAATGGTATAACCAAAAATTCCCAGTAGCCTACTTTGCGTCTGGACCGACAAAAAAAAATGGAGTGGGAATTCTTTTTGGTGCGGGTGTGCCCTTCCAGGTGGAGCAGATCGTCAGAGACCCAGACGGCAGGTTTTTGATTCTAGCGGGCACACTATACGGTAAGAGAGTAACATTCGTTAACCTCTACTCCCCGAATGTGGCGCAAGATGTCTTCTTCAAAAAAATAGCAAACAGAACCTTGGAAACCCAAAAAGGAATTGTTTTCATGGGTGGAGACTTCAATATCTCTTTTTGCCCTTCCTTAGACACGTCGGATGGCTTGTCTAGCACCCCACATAAGGTGATGAGGCAAGTCGCCAGACACATGAGAGAAATGGTTCTTCATGATGTTTGGCGCACATTACACCCGACCGCCAAAAACTACACTTTCTATTCCCATCCTCATGGGAAATACACCAGAATTGACTACATCTTTACGGACCCAGCAGGGCTATCAATCACCACCAACAGTAGCATCAGTCAAATTACCTGGTCAGACCACGCGCCAGTAAAATGTACCATTAGCTGGCCTGATGTACCGTCCACCCCATTTATTTGGCGACTGGATGAGTCCTTACTGGACGACCAGCTGCTTAAAAAGAAACTTGATACCACCATTGAAGAATACTTCCGCCTTAATGCAGGAGGCGCCTTGGCCAACACCACAGTATGGGAGGCACATAAGTGTGTCTTAAGGGGAGTCTTAATTAAGCACACCTCGGCCTTCCGTCGGGAACAACGGGCTCGCTATGACACCCTGCTTCAAAAGGTGGCACAGGCAGAATCTTTACACAAAGCGCGGCCAGCAGATAACGCACTGCAGACAGCGCTCTCTGATGCAAGATCGGCACTATTAAGTCATATCCAGACTGAACAACAAGCTAAGGCCCTTCGGCTTAGGCAATATTACTTTGAACAAGGTAACAAAGCCGGAAGGCTTCTGGCAAGGGCATTAGCGCGCCAGAGACTCAAAACATATGTCTATGAGATTGAAGATCGCAATGGTAATAGGCACTATGATGGCATATCTATTGCAGATACATTTAGGTGCTTCTATGAATCTCTATACAATCTGCGTATTACAAAGGCAGAGAGCCCTGCTCAGGCATTTGTTAATAACCAGGAAAGTAATATATTAGAATACCTAAATACAATCGATATGCCAAAATTGACACAAGAGGAAGCTGATCGTCTTGAAGCTCCATTCACTCTAAAAGAGATCCAGATGGCTATCAAGCTCCTCCCGGGAGGCAAAAGCCCTGGCCCGGATGGGTTTGGCATGAGATATTATAAAATCTTCTCTGACAAACTAGCACCTCACATGCTCCAGATGTTCAATTGCTTACAAGAGGGAACGGCCTTGCCGAGCTCCATGCTAGAGGCGTACCTCTCGGTAATCCACAAACCAGGGAAACCTGAAAATCAACCTAGTAGCTATAGGCCGATCTCACTCCTTAACGCAGATGTTAAGGTACTGGCAAAGGCCATAGCCAATCGTCTCTCCAAACTATTACCAAAACTGATCAATACCGATCAGGTGGGATTTGTCCCGGGTAGAGAGGCCCGAGACAATACCTTAAGAGTACTGCAATTGATATCCTATGCCCAGAACAATTCAGAGCCACTGGCCTTGGTCTCAACGGACGCCGAAAAGGCTTTTGACCGGGTCAATTGGCTGTTCATGCGACATACTATGAGCAAATTGGGATTCGGTAGTGGCGCTGTGAATACAATCCTATCTTTGTACTCCACACCAAGCGCTAAGGTAAGAGTCAATGGCACGTTATCCGAGCCTTTTCAGATAACTAATGGGACGAGGCAGGGGTGTCCCCTGTCCCCCTTACTATTCGCTCTCGTTATGGAGACACTAGCTTGCAAAATTCGTAACAACCCCGACATCTCTGGTGTGGTGATTGGTAGACAAGAACATAAATTGGCCATGTACGCTGACGACGTCCTAGTGACATTGTCTGATGTATCTACCTCACTATTAACATTGCTGAAGGAATTCGCTGAATTTGGGAAAGTTTCGGACTTCTTGCTTAATTTAACTAAGTCAGAGGTCATGAACATAACTGTACCAGCCGAAGTCTTCCATGGAGTCGGTTCCCTCTGCCAACTTAAAATAGCAGATCGACATTTGAAATATCTTGGGATCTTACTGACCCCAGTAGCGACAGACAGTGTGGAAATAAATTACAAACGGATCAGAGATGCAGTGATAGAAGACTTGACCAGATGGAAGAATAAATCCATCTCTTGGATGGGCCGCATCCACGCAGTCAAGATGAACATACTGCCTAGAGTCCTGTATGTAATGCAGGCAATCCCTTTCCTGTCAGCATCACCTCTGATCAGCCAGATTCAATCAGAAATAGAAGCATATATCTGGAACGGCACTCGACCGAGAGTTAACAAAAAAACAATGTTCCTACCTAGGGACAGGGGAGGAGCAGGGGTCCCTTCACTGCGGACATACTTCAGGGCGATACTCATCCAAAGGCTAGTCCATTGGTGCCATAATAAAACAGATAGAGCATGGGTGGCATTGGATTGTGAAATCCTGCAGAGGGGAAATGTAGGCGCACTCGCATGGATATCGGTTGAGAACCGACCATCTCTACTACGTAAATACCCCTTACTGGGAGATGTGTTTCAGGAATGGGACGCCCTGATTAAACTAAACAATCTCATCTCCACTGCCCAATCACCAGTGACACCGGTTTTTGAAAATCCAGACAATGCTCTAGTAAACAAAACCCGATACCCGACACGATCATACACTCTGGCGGATGCAGCAATCTTAAATGCTTTCCATGAGGGGAAAATTCGGACTCAAGAAAGCCTGAAACAGTGGGATCACTGGCTATTCTCCTCATGGTTCAGGACGGCGCAGCTCCACCATTACATAAACGGCCACAGAGACACCACATCCCTCACAAGAGGGAAAACTCTCTTTGAATCCATATGCACTATGGCACAGCCGCCTGGGCATCTGATATCCCGACTTTACAAGCTGCTTCTAGTGAGCAGTAAGGAGACATTGCCCTCCTATGTAGACACCTGGCGGGCAGACCTTGGCTCCAACATCACCACAGAGGATTGGCTAGCGATATTCAAAAAAGCTAAAAACACTTCAGTCTCTATGAGGCTGCAGGAAATGCATTTCAAGTTCCAAAGCCGGTGGTACTTGACCCCACAGAGGCTTCGCAAAATCTATCCGCATGCGTGCGGGGACTGTTGGAGAGGCTGCGGAGAAGAAGGGACAATTATGCACATCTGGTGGACTTGCCCACGAATTAGTGTCTTCTGGGAAGAGGTGTTCCAGGAATGCAGTCGATTGCTCGACATCATCCTACCACCAAACCCGAGATACCTACTATATCATGACCTCCCTAAGATAATGGTGGAGGCCAAACACAGACTTTTCCTACTGATGCTAAATTGTGCTAAGGGCCTGGTCCCAAAGCATTGGAAATCTGTACATGCCCCGAGCCTTTGCGAATGGAAAAATGGAGTCTGTGACCTGCTTGGTCTGGAACGGTACCATTACCTCAAAACTGGGAAACTTGAGACACATGAATATATGGTTCTGATCTGGGAGGGCAGGGGAATCTAATAGCCCTCCTAGACGAAATCTGATCTGGTCAAAACGTAGCTGCTCCTCATGGAGGCACGCCTACCCGGATTACCTTACAGGAGATCTGCAAATTCCCATAATATAAAAACTCCGGAGGTTGGATGTAAGCCGCCTATAACCTGAGATCCGCCCCACGTCCCTCCCCTCTCCCCCCCCCCCCCCCCCCCTTTTTTTTTTTTTTTTTTTTTTTTTCCTCCCTCCCACCCCCCTCTCTCTCTCAACATATAACTCATCTACTTTTCCCTTTTCTCTGTCTTCTCTTTCTGGGGTATGAAGTAATACCCAATTACTCGCAAACATTCACAAGCTGAAATATAAACGCACTGTATAACGCTATGAGCCTACATGTACACAATGAGTTAAAAAAATAAGAATGAGACACTCTCAAAACTACTGTTATTTATGATTACAATATGTTATAACCTGAAAGTATTTTTTCTTTTTGTTTTTTGCACATAGTGTCTGTATTTCTTATGAATGTATCTTCTTTTGATTTCTGTATTAAACTCGTTCAATAAAGCTTTTTCAAAAAAAAAAAAAAAAAAAAAAGTACGTGGGGATGTCGACACGTGAATTCAGGAGACGTCTGGGCGAGCATATATGCAACATTAAGAATGCCAAGAATGATCTTGAACATGAAAAGAAGTTGACTACGGTAGCGAGACATTTCTTGGACAGGCATGAATGTAAGCCTGAAAACTCCAAGATAACATTTTTAACTACAGGGAGTGCAGAATTATTAGGCAAGTTGTATTTTTGAGGATTAATTTTATTATTGAACAACAACCATGTTCTCAATGAACCCAAAAAACTCATTAATATCAAAGCTGAATAGTTTTGGAAGTAGTTTTTAGTTTGTTTTTAGTTATAGCTATTTTAGGGGGATATCTGTGTGTGCAGGTGACTATTACTGTGCATAATTATTAGGCAACTTAACAAAAAACAAATATATACCCATTTCAATTATTTATTTTTACTAGTGAAACCAATATAACATCTCAACATTCACAAATATACATTTCTGACATTCAAAAACAAAACAAAAACAAATCAGTGACCAATATAGCCACCTTTCTTTGCAAGGACACTCAAAAGCCTGCCATCCATGGATTCTGTCAGTGTTTTGATCTGTTCACCATAAACATTGCGTGCAGCAGCAACCACAGCCTCCCAGACAATGTTCAGAGAGGTGTACTGTTTTCCCTCCTTGTAAATCTCACATTTGATGATGGACCACAGGTTCTCAATGGGGTTCAGATCAGGTGAACAAGGAGGCCATGTCATTAGATTTTCTTCTTTTATACCCTTTCTTGCCAGCCACGCTGTGGAGTACTTGGACGCGTGTGATGGAGCATTGTCCTGCATGAAAATCATGTTTTTCTTGAAGGATGCAGACTTCTTCCTGTACCACTGCTTGAAGAAGGTGTCTTCCAGAAACTGGCAGTAGGACTGGGAGTTGAGCTTGACTCCATCCTCAACCCGAAAAGGCCCCACAAGCTCATCTTTGATGATACCAGCCCAAACCAGTACTCCACCTCCACCTTGCTGGCATCTGAGTCGGACTGGAGCTCTCTGCCCTTTACCAATCCAGCCACGGGCCCATCCATCTGGCCCATCAAGACTCACTCTCATTTCATCAGTCCATAAAACCTTAGAAAAATCAGTCTTGAGATATTTCTTGGCCCAGTCTTGACATTTCAGCTTGTGTGTCTTGTTCAGTGGTGGTCGTCTTTCAGCCTTTCTTACCTTGGCCATGTCTCTGAGTATTGCACACCTTGTGCTTTTGGGCACTGCAGTGATGTTGCAGCTCTGAAATATGGCCAAACTGGTGGCAAGTGGCATCTTGGCAGCTGCACGCTTGACTTTTCTCAGTTCATGGGCAGTTATTTTGCGCCTTGGTTTTTCCACAAGCTTCTTGCGACCCTGTTGACTATTTTGAATGAAACGCTTGATTGTTCGATGATCACGCTTCAGAAGCTTTGCAATTTTAAGAGTGCTGCATCCCTCTGCAAGATATCTCACTATTTTTGACTTTTCTGAGCCTGTCAAGTCCTTCTTTTGACCCATTTTGCCAAAGGAAAGGAAGTTGCCTAATAATTATGCACACCTGATATAGGGTGTTGATGTCATTAGACCACACCCCTTCACATTACAGAGATGCACATCACCTAATATGCTTAATTGGTAGTAGGCTTTCGAGCCTATACAGCTTGGAGTAAGACAACATGCATAAAGAGGATGATGTGGTCAAAATACTCATTTGCCTAATAATTCTGCACACAGTGTATGTACACCCAAGATGTAACTATGAATGATACCATCACTATACTCCTGAATAAATGACATGTGTATTTTGAACCAAATTTTCAATATATAGCAATAATTATCCCCCTACCTTTTAAATATATGCAGGAATTAAATATGCTGGATGACCTAATTGTTATGATTTAATGAATAAAACTCCACTCCATTACGATCTGGATGGTTTGTTAGTCTGTGCCACATAAGTAATAATCATTCAAGCATATAATGACTGTGACTTAATGTGATAGAAATCCTCTGAATAGGTTTTTCAACTGAATTGAATATCTAAATAGAATATAAAGACCTATATATACTGTATAGGGATGTCTAAATTACAGGCTAGAAGTATAGCTGTATATCTTGTGCCTACATATATTCATAAGCTCGAGATGACACACTGTCCCCAGGAGATGGATGGACCCCTACTGTAATAAAAGGTAGTTATGAAATCATGAATGTTGCTATGATATATAAATAAAACGATTTCACTTTAGGCAAACATAATGGTTACCCTTGAGGAGTATGAGACTGTATGGATGTCCCTGCTTATAACAGACACCAAAATTAGGAATCACTATAGCAACTCATGATAGTCACATATATACAGTCACTTATATGTATATATGATGAATAACTAAATAAAACACCATCCCTTAATGTTCGAAAATCAGACTTTTTGTTATGATTTAGCAAGAATAACCATCTGTAAGTGACTTTAATAAGGTATTGATGTACGATCGTACCAGTAGTAAATGTGAAAATGTAAATTACCACCATTTAATATGGACATTGAAATGCCTTGTAAATAGCACAATCAGTTTTATTTAATAGATTAAAACTCTGAGCGACATGTAGATAATAGGTGATAACTGAATATTTTCAGTTTTATGTAAGGAAATTAAATACTGTCATGTTTCCGAAACGATCTCCCTCTTGATGCCGTTATTCAGTGATGTATGTATCGAGAAGCGGTGCAGAGCTCAGTGACAGGGGGGCGTGTTACGCCTACGTCATCATCTCTTTGCATATCACTGGAGGAGCGGCACACACCCTCTTCTTAGCCAATCGCTGATGGTCTGATGGGATTGGTAGAAAACAACCGACAATCACGTTAGTGATACAGGATTGGCCAGTGGGTTTTTTTAAGGAAATGCCGGTGGGTGATCGGGTTAGCCTTTGACAAAGCTTATGCAAAACGCGCGTTAGGCGCTTTGCACTGTTGCTCTCCTGACCTGTATTATAATAGAAACCATAGAATTAGCTGATTACTTTGTTAAACTTCTTTAAACTTTGATGGTACATTGGTAATTTGTTGGCTCAACTATTGGGCAAAAATTATAAGTATTGAGTGGAAGATGGGGCGGTAATTAATGGTAGTGTGGTGACTGATAATAATAGGTGAATTGCTAAGCAGGCGATCCTTGTACAAAATTAATTATACTCTCAGCCACCCACATTCTATCATTGTTTCGCTCACCTCTACTAATATAGTTGGACATATTTTACTTTAGAAGGTAGTTATCAGCATACCATATAGATCGGATATGATTTATTAATACATTGGTTACTAGGAGTTTCACTCCAATTTGGAGAGCATACAGTGTTTTTTTCTTTTCTTTTTTTTATGTAATTATTTTCTTTTTTGTAATAATGTATGATGAATTTTAGCTTAATGGTGGCATGATCCACAACACAAGTGCTATTTTAACTTATTGTAAATAAATGTTATGTTTTAATTTATTTCACAACACAATGAACACACTCCACCCTATATGAATGAGAAATAATCCTCCCAAGTGTGCCCTAGAATGCTTCTATTCTTTTCTTCTTATCAATTTAATCTATAATTGGCATTAGGCACTACCTAGCCCAATACATAGGTTTAATTGGAGTGAGGTTTGTGGATTATTACCTCCAGTTTTTCCCACCTCCCCCTTTAGGTTTTAAAGGCAATTTTATCAACATCTTTCTTTAGCAACTCTGTGATAGGGTATAGTATTGTGGATAAATCTGGAAGGAACCTACCCACATAATTCACAAGGCTCAATATTTGTCTCAGCTCATGTACATCAGAAGGACTTTTCATCTGTTAAATAGCAAGGATTTTATCAGGGTCCAGCTTGATGCCATCCCCATTGATAATATGCCAAAGTAATATAACTCAGCCTTCCTAAAATGTAATTTCTCCTTATTTAATTTAAGCCCGGACTCTCTAATGGTCTGCAGCACACAGCTCAATCGCTGATCATGTTCTTCCAATGTAGACCCATACACCAAAATGTTGTCCATGATGACTGCCGTGCCCTCGTGGTCCCTTAGGAGAGAACTCATCTCTCTTTGAAAGATTTCAGGAGCAGAGGATATCCCGAAGGGGAGTCTTCAGAAGCAAAACCAACCTAGCGGTGTAATGAAAGTAGTCAGCTTGCGGCACTTTGAATCAAGAGGTATCTGCCAGAAGCCGCTGAAAGCATCCAGTGTAGAGAAGAACTTCGCCCCAGCCAATTTCGGAGCTATGTCTTCAAGTGTCGGCAGCACATATCTCTCTCTCTTTACCGCCTCATTCAGCCTTTTCAAGTCTACGCAGGCGCGTACCTTCCCGTTTTTCTTAGCAACAGGCACAATGGGGGCACACCAGTTAGTTGCTTCAACAACCTCTTCAATAACTCCCATATTCTTCATAAGCAAAAGTTCCTTCTCCAATTGAGGCATGAATGGGAACGGAATTCTATGAGGAGTGGTAATGCTGTATGGGACTGCATCACCTTTAAGTGATATTCGGACTGGGTTGCAATTCAGTAGGCCCAATTCACCAAACATGTCTTCTGAAATCTCATTCACTCTGGCAACCAGGCCCAAACCACAGGCTGCTTTTCTGCTCAATAGGTTGTTAAAACAATGACCTCTAATCACATGTACCCACATGGGGAGCTTGTACTCGCAGCTGGCAAGAAATTTCCCACACAATTGATGCCACCAGGACTATGAACTTTTGTTGTAACGTTTGCCAGCTTAGGCTGTCGTGGCAGTTTTATAAATGCTGCAAGGGACATAACAGTGATGTCTGTTCCTGTGTCAATCTTAAAGGCAACTTTGGCTCCCATTACAGTAAGAGTAACCCGCCAATCTTCATCTGAACCAGACCGTTCAACAACAGACCCTACAAAGGACATTTCTTGACCCTCTTGGTCACTATCCACCTGCATCTCCTTAATGTATTCAGTTTTACATGCCACTTCAAAATGGCCCATTCGGTTACACTTTCTACATCTTTTGTCTCTAGCAGGGCATACGACACTCTGATCTTGGGTACGGTTACACCACGTGCAGCGAGCATGCTGCGCCCATACGTTTATGGGCCTATCTGTTTCCCTTGGTCTACCGCTGACACTGTGCCTTTCACTAGCAGCTCTCCTGAACTGCTGCACTTCATCCACAATACTCTCGGACCTCAGATCAGCACTTTGCTTTTTAACCAGTTGGCTCTGGCGGGCCATCCTAATAGCCCCATCCAATGTTAAATCAGACCCCAACTGTAGCTTCAGTGATCTTCAGCATCTGCAATTCCTATGACTATTCTGTCTCTGATTTGCTCCTCTTTAGCAACACCAAACTCACAGAATTCAGCTAGTTCATACAGGCTGCGCACATATGACTCCATAGATTCTACCACACGCTGAGCACGTTTGTGAAAACAAGCCCTCTCATGAATCACATTTCTTTTGGGCACAAAGTGAGCACTGAGTTTGTTCATAACTATTTCAAAGTCAAATTCTTCCCCTTCTTGGAAAGTAAAGGCATTGAACACTGGCTCCAGTATAAAAGAGAATTAACTTCTACTTCACCACTCTCCTTGTCCAGCTTGGAAGCAATCCTGAAGGGTTGAAACAGCTGACGAAATGTGGGCCAAGCTGCAGGCTGAGAGAAATCAAAAGGCTCAGGTGGGGTAAACTTCAACATTGTCATTAATCAGGAAACAGAAGCACAGGCAAGTACTTCTGACACCATGTCATGAGATGCAGGACACAGCATAGAAGGTACAACGCTATTTTATTGCAGAGTATAGAAGTATACAGCTTGTACAACACATCTAACTTGGTAACTGCGACATAGACAATAACGGCCCAAAACCACGCCCCATCCGGTGACGTCACTTCCCACTCTAATCACAATATTTATTAAAGGCCTGTCCGACATGATCCGATCAGCGGATCATGTCCGACAGACCTCGCTGAATGCGGAGAGCAATACGCTCTCCATATTCAGCATTGCATCAGCAGCTCTTGGATTAACAAACTGCAAATTGAAACATGACAAACGCTCTCTTTTGGTTGAACAGAATCATCTCTTGAGAGCTGTGTGTGAATCCTGGATCAGATGTAAATTACAGAAATTAAAACTGAAAATAAATATAATAATTTTCTTTAAAGAAAATAAAGTAACATTTATTATGGGGGTGGGCAATGTCTTTTAAAGTTTGTGACAATGGAGGCCTACCCCCTAAGACTTTGAAAACCCCTGATATTGAGTAATGCAGCCACTGAAAAAAATGTATTCCCCTGCTCTGTATCATGACTGCTAATTAAAGCGCACAATACATCTGTCAAAAAGCCAGCAACATAATTGACCTGTGAATATGCACAGCCTTTGTATCTGTCACAGAGTGCAAGAATACCTTTGCTCCAAGATGGCAGTCCTAGAATAAAGTTGTGGAGCTTGACCAACTGGCACCAGTAAGGTGCTAATATGAGAGAGGTGCAGGCACTGGAGGAAAACAATAGCATGCTGAGTATACCACAGTAGCTACGCGAGTGCACTTGGTGCCGGTCTTTAGATAAAAAAAGAAGCTAAATTAGCCTTTTCTTTAATGCTACATTATAGTAGAAGTTGCTGAAAACTACAGTCCCAGCATACTACCAACACTTTATGGCCTCTATTTAACAAAGTCTGGCGGACCTGATCCGACAGTGCGGATCAGGTCCGCCAGACCTCGCTGAATGCGGAGAGCTTGCATTCTATTGGCTGATCGCTAGTCTCAATATTACAAGCTCTAACAAATGAGAGCATGCCCTTTTTTGACTATTATGGCCCTTTAAGCATTTATTTTATCATTGCTTCTAACATTCATCAGCCTTAACACAATATACATTGTTAGAAGTATCACAAATATGCGGCTAGACTTAGAGTTCTGCGGCCAAAGGGGTGTGTTAGCTATGCGTGTTTTTTTCCCCCCGCACCTTTTAAATACCGCTGGTATTTAGAGTTCACAGAAGGGCTGCGTTAGGCTCCAAAAAGGGAGCGTAGAGCATAATTTAACGCCACTGCAACTCTCAATACCAGCGGTGCTTACGGACGCGGCCAGCCTCAAAAACGTGCTCGTGCACGATTCCCCCATAGGAAACAATGGGGCCGTTTGAGCTGAAAAAAACCTGCAAAAAAGCAGTGTTCAGCTCCTAACGCAGCCCCATTGTTTCCTATGGGGAAACACTTCCTAAGTCTGCACTTAACACCCTAACATGTACCCCGAGTCTAAACACCCCTAACCTTACACTTATTAACCCCTAATCTGCCGCCCCCGCTATCGCTGACCCCTGCATTTTATTATTAACCCCTAATCTGCCGCTCCGTACACCGCCGCAACCTACGTTATCCCTATGTACCCCTAATCTGCTGCCCCTAACACCGCCGACCCCTATATTTTATTTATTAACCCCTAATCTGCCGCCCCCAACGTCGCCACCACCTACCTACAATTATTAACCCCTAATCTGCCGGCCGGACCTCACCGCTACTATAATAAAGTTATTAACCCCTAATCTGCCTCACTCCCGCCTCAAAAACCCTATAATAAATAGTATTAACCAGTAATCTGCCCTCCCTAACATCGCCGACACCTAACTTCAAGTATTAACCCCTAATCTGCTGACCGGACCTCGCCGCTACTCTAATAAATGTATTAACCCCTAAAGCTAAGTCTAACCCTAACCCTAACACCCCCCTAAGTTAAATATAATTTTTATCTAACGAAATAAAATAAATCTTATTAAATAAATTATTCCTATTTAAAGCTAAATATTCAGCCGGATGATGGACCGGATGATGGACCTCTTCAGCCCCCGCTTGGATGAAGACATCGCCCGGATAGGATGAAGACTTTGGACCCTCTTCTGGACGGATCGGTGATACCCGGCGTGGTGAAGATAAGGTAGGAAGATCTTCAGGGGCTTAGTGTTAGGTTTATTTAAGGGGGGTTTGGGTTATATTAGGGGTATGTGGGTGGTGGGTTGTAATGTTGGGGGGGTATTGTATGTTTTTTTTACAGGCAAAAGAGCAGAATTCTTTGGGGCATGCCCCGCAAAAAGCCCTTTTAAGGGCTGGTAAGGTAAAAGAGCTTTTTAATTTTTATTTTAGAATAGGGTAGGGCATTTTTTTTTTTGGTGGGCTTTGTTATTTTATTAGTGGGCTTAGAGTAGGTGTAATTAGCTTAAAATTGTTATAACGTTTGTAAATAACGTTTGTAAATAATTTTTTTATTTTTTGTAACTTAGTTCTTTTTTTGTACTTTAGTTAGTTTATTTAATTGTATTTATTTGTAGGTATTTGTATGTAATTAATTTATTGATAGTGTAGTGTTAGGTTTAATTGTAACTTAGGTTAGGATTTATTTTACAGGTAATTTTGTATTTATTTTAACTAGGTAGCTATTAAATAATTATTAACTATTTAATAGCTATTGTACCTGGCTAAAATAAATACAAAGTTGCCTGTAAAATAAATATAAATCCTAAAATAGCTACAATATAATTATTATTTATATTGTAGCTATATTAGAGTTTATTTTACAGGTAAGTATTTAGCTTTAAATAGGAATAATTTATTTAATAAGATTTATTTTATTTCGTTAGATTAAAATTATATTTAACTTAGGGGGGTGTTAGTGTTAGGGTTAGACTTAGCTTTAGGGGTTAATACATTTATTAGAGTAGCGGTGAGGTCCGGTCGGCAGATTAGGGGTTAATAAGTGTAAGTAGGTAGCGGCGATGTTGGGGGGGGCAGATTAGGGGTTAATAAATATTATGTAGGGGTCGGCGGTGTTAGGGGCAGCAGATTAGGGGTACATAGAGATAACGTAGGTTGCGGCGGTATGCGGTCGGCAGATTAGGGGTTAAAAAAATGTAATAGAGTGGCGGCGATGTGAGGGGGCCTCGGTTTAGGGGTACATAGGTAGTTTATGGGTGTTAGTGTACTTTAGAGCACAGTAGTTAAGAGCTTTATGAACCAGCGTTAGCCAAGAAAGCTCTTAACTCCTGGCTTTTTTCTGCGGCTGGAGTCTTGTCGTTAGATTTCTAACGCTCACTTCAGCCAAGACTCTAAATAACGGCGTTAGAAAGATCCCATTGAAAAGATAGGATACGCAATTGGCGTAGGGGATCTGCGGTATGGAAAAGTCGCGGCTGGAAAGTGAGCGTTAGACTCTTACCTACAAGACTCTAAATACCAGCGGTAGGACAAAACCAGCGTTAGGACCCCCTAACGCTGGTTTTGACGGCTAACGCAGAACTCTAAATCTAGGCGATGGTTTCTAATCATAATTTTAACAGCAGCTGCAAGAACAAGAAAGTTTAAAGCAAATCATAAACTCTTTTTTTCAAGTATGTTAGATAGCTCCTAGCTCATTTTTATTGGAAAGCTCACAAGTGGGGGGAAAAACATACCAGTAATTTGAATGCAGACTGTATAATAATCAGAATGGCTACAAGCAAGTTAGCTTTTCTAATAACATGAAGCTAGAGACAATGAACGTGTGACTCCTCAGGACTGCTTATAAGTGTATATAATGAAAGAATAAAATGAGTTGCTTCTGGCATGAGATAAGTATGACTGATAATAAAGGAGGAAAATAAACTGATATACTGTAAGAAAGTACAGTTGTGTGTGCTTCTGTATGTGAGTGTGTGTGTGTGTGTGTGTGTGTGTATGTATGTATATGTGTGTGTGTGTCTATGTGTGTAAATGTATGCATGTGTGTGTATGTGTGTGTGGTGTGTGTCTATGTATGTATGTGTGTATGTGTGTGTGGTGTATGTATGTATGTGTGGTGTGCGTATGTGTGTATTTATGTGTGTGTGTCTGTATTTATGTGTGTATGTGTACACTGGCATTCAAAAACATTTCCTTGTTTTCCTTAAAATAACATCAAATTGATCAGAAATACAGTGTAGGCATTGTTAGTGTTGTAAATGACTATTGTAGCTGGAAAGTGTATATAATGAAGAATAAAATTAGTTGCTTCTGGCATAAGATAAGTATGACTGATAATAAACAAAAAGAAATTGATATACCGTAACAAAGTACAGTTGTGTGTGCATGTGTGTGTATGTGTGTGTTGTGTGTGTGTGTATGTGTGTTTGTATGTTTGTGTCTACCTGTGTGTGTATGAGTACACTGGCATTCAAAAGCTCTGATACCCAAGCCCTGCAGAGGGTGTCTGCCAAGCACTG
Source organism: Bombina bombina (assembly GCF_027579735.1). Classification (NCBI taxonomy): domain Eukaryota; kingdom Metazoa; phylum Chordata; class Amphibia; order Anura; family Bombinatoridae; genus Bombina; species Bombina bombina. The sequence continues at coordinate 511,724,721 of NC_069502.1, forward strand.
GTATCCTGCTTCAGTACCCAAGCCCTGCAGAGAGTGTCTGCAAGCACCGGTATCCTGCTCCAGTACCAAGCCCTGCCGAGGGCATCTGTCAGGCATCTGTATTCTGCTTCAGTACCCAAGTCTTGCAAAGGGCATCTGCCAAGCACCGGTATCCTGCTTCAGTACCTAAGCCCTGCAGAGGGCGTCTGCCAAGCATCGGTATCCTGCTCCAGTACCCAAACCTTGCAGAGGGCATCTGCCAAGCACTGGTATCCTGATCCAGTACCTAAGCCCTGCAGAGGACATCTGTAAGGCATCAGTATCCAACTCCAGTACCCAAACCCTGCAAAGGGCATCTGCAAGCACCGGTATCCCGCTGCAGTACCCAAGCCCTGCAGAGGACATCTGCCAAGCACTGGTATCCCGCTCCAGTACCCAAGCCATGCAGAGGATCATCTGCCAAGCACTGTATTCTGCTCCAGTACCCAAGCCCTGCAGAGGGTGTCTGCCAATCAGCGGTATCTTGCTCTCATACCCGAACCCTGCAGAGTCCGTCTGCCAAGCACCAGTACCCAAGCCCTGCAAAGGGCATCTGCCAAGCACTGGCATCCGGCTCCATTACCTAAGCCCTGCAGAGGGGCCTGCCAAGCACTGTTATCCTGCTCCGGCACCAAAGCCCTGCAGAGGGCATCTGCCAAGCAACGGTATCCTGCTCCAGTACCCTAGCCCTGCAGAGGGTGTCTGCCAAACAGGGGTTTCCATGCTCCAGTACCTAAGCCCTACCGAGGGTGTCTCTCAAGCACTGGTATTCTGCTCCAGTACCCAAGCCCTGGAGAGGGTGTCTGCCAAGCAACGGTATTCTGCTCCAGTGCCTTATCCCTGCAGAGGACATCTGCCAAGCATCAGTATCCAACTCCAACACCCTAATCCTGCAGAGGGTGTCTGCCAAGCATCAGTATCCTGCGTCTGTCTTTGGTCATCAAAGTGGGGACTCCAGTTGCTTCTGGCATAAGATAAGTATGACTGATAATAAAGGGAAATAAACTGATATACTGTAACAAAGTACAGTTGTGTGTGCATGTGTGTGTCTGTGTGTGTCTGTGTGTGTATGTGTGTTTGTGTATGTATGTGTGTGTGTATGTGTGTGTCTACCTGTGTGTGTATGAGTACACTGGCGTTCAAAAGTTTAGGGTCACTTAGACACTTCCAAACACCAGTTTCCAGCTCCAGTTTCCAACCCTACAAAGGACATATGCCAAGAACCGGTATCCTGCTTCAGTACCTAAGCCCTGCAGAGGGCATCTACCAAGCACTGCTATTCTGCTCCAATTTATTATAAATGTGATAGTGAAAGACAGCACCTATTTTCCTTCTGGGGCACAGGAAAAGGGTTAGCCAGACCCCAATATGTATCCAAAAGAAGTATTTTTCCAGCCTCCAGTTAAACTTTAAAAAGACCTTTATTCATTTCTTACAGGGTCCATCATATCAACAACGTTTCAAACCTATGCCAGGTTCTTAATCATTCTGCTCCAATACCCAAGCCCTGCAGAGGGTGTCTGCCAAGCACCAGTATCCTGCTCTAGTACCCAAGCCCTGCAGAGGGCATCTGCCAGTGCCAAGCACCGGTATCCTGCTCCAGTACCCAAGCCCTGCAGAGGGCATCTTCCAAGCACTGCTATCCTGCTCCGGTACCCAAGACCTGCAGAGGGTGTCTGCCAAGCACAGGTATCCTTCTTCAGTGCCCAAGCTCTGCTGAGGGTGTCTGTCAGGCATCTGTATTCTGCTTCAGTACCCAAGCCCTGCAGAAGGCATCTGACAATCAACGGTTTCTTGATCCCATACCCAAAGCGTTCAAAAGCTCCAGTACCCAAGACCTGCAGAGGGTGTCTGCCAAGCACAGGTATCCTTCTTCAGTATCCAAGCCCTGCAGAGGGCATCTGCCAATCAACGGTATCTTGATCCCATACCCAAAGTGTTCAAAAGCTCCAATACCCAAGCCCTGCAGAGGTCATCTGCCAAGCACCAGTATCCTGCTCCAGTACCCAAGCCCTGCAGAGGGCTTTTTTTTAAAATAATCTTTTATTGAAGATTTGTGCATGACAATAACAAAGAATAAATGTCATATGACAAATATAATAAAGTTTCCATAAAATACAGTACAATAGTACAAGTTGAAAGTGAAATAATTAACAGAGTATTGTCATGATGTGTTTAACTTTGCCTTTTTTTTTGTGTTATTCTGATTACCATTCCTGTACCTTTAAATCATGTTTTCCAATTTGTCTCAGCTATATAAGCCTCCTCCCACATCATTACCTTGCTTGATATTGTTTCACATTTCCTAAATGTGTTTCAGCTTGCCTTAACAGGGGATCCTGTTGCTCCTAACAAGCTATCCTCTGCCTTCAGCAGATTCCCATTCTGCTGCAGCTAACCTCACTTCTGCAATTACCTGCTGTTCAGTACAGCTCATCTCTTCCTACAGCTTCCGCCTGCGGTGACGTCACACACCAACTTCTGCTAGCGCTGCCGCTCTGAACTGCCATCAAGGATTACCCTCTCTAAACTACTCTGTTTAACCGCTTTCAAAGTAAACAGTACCAGACAAGGGTTTTCTTGCTGCTTGTACCTCCCCAGTTGCCTTTTGCAGCTATAGAAACTTCCTTGCTCTTGTATTACCTGCCAGCAATTGCTGTGATTAAACCTGTGTAATCATTATACATCCCTGCAGTATTCATTGTTACTATCAGGTTCAATCCTTGCTACACATAAACCTTTTATATCTCAGCAGTTGTGGATGAACAACCTATTACCTATCTTACAAGATTTAATCCGTTGTTACAAGTATGAACATTAGAAACCACCATTTGTTTAATTTTTGTAAGCATTTATGAATGGCTAATTAGCTGGCCACTCATGGACCCTTTTATACAGGAAATACTGGTATGGTAAGTTAGCCATTTCGGGGGCCTTATTAGATCCCATGTCACATGTGAGATGTGAAAAAAAAATCTTGTTATGAAGTGGTAGAGTATAAGTTGATATTGTAAATAGTATATAAATTCGCATATTAATTTTCAGCGGGTAAGCACCGCTTGAGATAATTATCAGCGGACAAAAGCCGCTTTTAGGTAAGGGTGGGGCCTTTTAGACTGCTAGAGAATTGTGGTGAGATAGGGGTATGTGGCAAGGTTAAAGGGGTAAGTGTATATGAGGAGAGTTAGAAAACCAGATCCAGGAGAAAATATAGTATTAATATAAAGGAAGAGAGCTAGTGAAATGAACTTTAGAATAGATTATTATCATGTAACTATTATCGTGATTACCAATGAGTCAAAGGTGACTAGCACCTGCAACTGATATCAGTGAAACTATAGCAGGTGTAGACAAATGTATAATATGCAGATAGCCAAAGGCTCTGATGTCTGCTAGACAGATTAACTGTATTGGGTTTATAGTAGGGATGGAAAATAATGAACAGATTATGCAAAATAGCCATCAGCTACAATAGCAGTGGCAAATTACACATAAGATGACATCAACAGTATTAATGAGATTGATATAGGCATAGTAGGAGGGCTACTGATGCTAATTGTACATGTTGTATATCCAAGGGAACCCTCAGAAGATAACTATTATAGCCTACCAAAACTAGAGCATTATGAAAAAAAATTGACTAGAATAAAAAACTGTTGCTGAAGTTCAAAAGAAAGCACAGACACACATACAATATGGGTTTAACAGATCTACTATGCTGACACATTATAGGGGCCCGCACCCAGATACCTAATGGATAAGCATAGATGCAATTCTATTTTTACATACCTTGGTCAGACTAAGTGTTGCACTCTAACTGCACATAGGAGAACTAAGTGCTTTGGACCTTTTGTAAACTGCTACATAGATGATAATTACTAAAACTGCATATCACTATCTGCCACATGTTAATGTGCTCACATCTAACTCTTATTTAGAACCCATTTGAAGAATTGCAACAGTTGATTTCTATAGTACAAATAGGTATATAGAAGCTTTGGAGACATCTATTGCTAGTAGTGGTTGTTGAGGTTTTTAAAAAGTGTTAGCAGAATCTAGCGTCTGACAAGCAAACACATAATAACAGAACCTATAATGTGACCAATGTAGAAGTACAAGCATATCGGTACAATCTCCATATGACATATACAAAAAAAAATACCCTATAAGAGGCTAAATTAAGACTTTTAGATGTAATACTAGAGATTGTCAAGGGCCAAATAATATAACTGTCAATCAGCAGATTGCTGTGACTATGGAGCAAACGCTAATGCAGTATTTATATAAAAGACCTCTCTCACAAGTCAATGTGTACCTTGCTGTTCTAATGCATAAGGGGAGAAAATCTCATATAAGTCAGCATATACCCCAGCAACTTAACATACGGCTAGATTACGAGTTGTGCGTTAGGCTTAAAAAGCAGCGTTGGCCGGTCCCAACGCTGCTTTTTAACTCCCGCTGGAATTACGAGTCTTGCAGGTACAGGTGTACAGCTCACTTTTTTGGCCAGACTTGGAAATACCGCAAATCCACTTATGTCATTTGCGTATCCGCTTTTTTCAATGGGACTTGCATAGCGCTGGTATTACGAGTCTGACAAAAAGTGAGCAGTAGACCCTCTCCTGTCAAGACTGGTACCGCATTTAAAAGTCAGAAGTTAAGAGTTTTAAACTACAACGCCGTAGCATAAAACTCTTACCTAAAGTGCTAAAAAGTACACTAACACCCATAAACTACCTATTAACCCATAAACCGAGCCCCCCCCCCCACATCGCAAACACTATAATACAATTTTTAACCCCTAATCTGACGAACCGGACATCGCCGCCACTATAATAAATATATTAACCCCTAAACCGCCGCACTCCCGCCTCGCAAACACTAGTTAAATTTTATTAACCTCTAATCTGCCGTTCCTAACATCGCCGCAACCTACCTACATTTATTAACCCCTAATCTGCCGCCCCCAATGTCGCCGCCACTATATTAAAGTTATTAACCCCTAAATCTAAGCCTAACCCTAACCCTAACACCCCCTAACTTAAATATAATTTAAATAAATCTAAATAAAATTACTATTATTACCTATATAATTCCTTTTTAAAACTAAATACTTACATATAAAATAAACCCTAAGCTAGCTACAATATAACTAATAGTTACATTGTAGCTAGCTTAGGCTTTATTTTTATTTTACAGGCAAGTTTGTATTTATTTTAACTAGGTAGAATAGTTATTAAATAGTTATTAACTATTTAATAACTTCTTAGATAAAATAAATACAAAAAGTACCTGTAAAATAAAACCTAACCTAAGTTACAATTACACCTAACACTACACTATAATTAAATAAATTCCCTAAATTAATTACAATTAAATAAATTAAATAAAATTATCTAAAGTACAAAAAAAACAAAACACTAAATTACAGAAAATAATAAACAAATTACAAGATTTTTAAACTAAGTGCACCTAATCTAATCCCCCTAACAAAATAAAAAGCCCCCCCAAAATAAAAAAGCCCTACCCTACACTAAATTACAAATAGCCCTTAAAAGGGCCTTTTGGGGGGTGAAGCTAACTGCCGATCTTAGCAGACATGCAAGTGAAGAGCTCTCTGACAAAAAGCCTTAAAGTTAGCCACTTTTACATCTAAAAGATACTAGACATAACTAAAAAATCTAGAGGAAACTAACAAGCAATAATAGATCCATATCTACAAGCTCCGTGAACCATAACTAACCTGCTATGAACGCCAAAGAGGTAGATATCACCGCATTGGAGGCATCAGATGGCTATTGGCGCCTCTAACACTCTGGAAATAATCTGGAGGGTTGGGTACACTCCGGAGTCCAGCTTACCCGGTCCGCTACACAAGCAATTGAAAGCTATGGGGGGAATTACTTATTGATGACGGCTGTTCAGATTGGGTGCGAGTCGCCATCTTGGATCCTAGTCACTTCACTACACGTGCTGTAAGTCTCTCTCTACTTGGCACAATACCCGCTAATTAGGACAGTTCCTAACTACCATCTCCTCCCTCGGTACACCGGAGTAAGAAACAGCCCCTCATATTTAGTGATATTCAAGCCAGTGTTTATCTCCCATAAGTGCAGCAGCACTATTACTAAATATGGCAGTATATATTAACAGAGCGATACGCTACATGACACACTAGATGCCCAGTTTACCGCTCTCATACAGGAGTTGAGATCTGATTCCAGCCCAGTCCAAAGCTGACGTGATGAACATGGGAAAGAGTCTAATGGCAATTTATTTGCTGCCTCAGTCTATTCTTGAGGTCCTGATCAGTGAACATGAAACAATATCTTTAATGTTCAGTGGCGGAAGGAAGAACATTTTTGTCAGTTTGCTCCGGAGGATTCCTGGTATAACGCTGAGATGCACCCTACATCAAATTCCCAATACCAAATTGACCCCTTTTGTGAAGTAGCACTTACACCTCATTTACTTGCTTTATTTACAAGGGGAGTTTCCCCCCCCCCCCCCCCAATCAGACTGCAGACAGAAACATGGAGTCTCATAAAGCTTTATTTGCGGATCGTTACTACAGCATTTGCAGGGTTGGGGCCAGATCGATATGAGACCTGGAATATATACTATATAAATGGCCAAATAAGCCTCGTTTCACATATACGTCATGTGTACTATTCTGATCAAAGTGTGGAGGTCATTATAACTTCATGAGGACTACCATTAGTCTGAGACATAATCACATGTAAATTCCACTCTACCAACGTTTCTACCATCACATAAATATAAGTTGCATAGTTGACTAGGGTATCGTTATATTTTGGATATCTATCCTTTTGAACGTTAATAACCATTTGAATTCTATGTGACTGTGTTCAGAATGCCACAAGTTCATTGTTTGTTTTTCAACCTTTATCTTCTATGGTGGCATATATTGGCCCTTCTCTATGTACATCTCTCTTAGAATCTAAGAAATTTATTATATGTATTTATTCATTGTTAATAGGGGGATAGAACGAAATGCAAGTTAATTCTAAAGCTCATCTAGTTGTTACAGGTGATATTGTCGCTATTAATATGCTTTATTCTAGTTACTTTTTAGCTATACAGATAGATTGTTCCTCTCTGTACCTCATGTTTTCCTTAGTCTCCTAAGTGGTATGACTTGTATGACTGTGGCTGCCACACACATCTACCACGGAGATCCGTTATTCAATTCCCTACCGATCCTGTGCAGATCTGAGACTTTGACATGAACAAGCCTGCTTTAGGTACTGACAATATATCCCTTTAATTATCGTTAGGTATTTCATTGTGTGTGCATGCTTAAATTGTTCTAATACTGTTCTAATACTGGTTGTTATACAGCTCATATTGTATTCAACCATAAACTGTTATAACTCGCACTCAGAGCAATATAACCCCACAAGCTATACTTAAGAGGAAGGCACATGAACTGTGGCTGCGCTGCACTATAACCACACTATAACTAAGTCGAAGCTGCAAGATGGCAGGATGTCACTGTACATAGCTTTGGGGCATACAACTTTCAAAGTGCTGGAGTGTAGCGCAGTTATATTTTGTTATTTGTATACTCTAGTGCAGCGTGGGTTTCAGGTGTGCTAGGTACTGTATGAGCTTTGTACTGCGTGTGCTGGGTACTGTTTGTGCTGGGTACTGCGTGTGCTTGGTACTGTGTATGCTGGGCAATGTTTGTACTAGGTGCTGTGTGCGCTAGGCACTTTGTGTGCTAAGTACTGTGTGTGCTGGGTACTGTTTGTGCTAGGTGCTGTGTGTGCTAGGTACTTTGCGTGCTAGGTACTTTGTGTGCTAGGTACTGCGTGTGCTGGGTACTGCGTGTGCTAGGTACTGTGTGTGCTAGGTACTGCTTGTGTTAGGTACGGTTTGTGCTAGGTACTGCTTGTGCTAGGTTCGGTGTGTGCTAGGTACAGTGTGTGCTAGCTACGGGGTGTGCTAGGTACAGGGTGTGCTAGGTACGGGGGGTGCTGGGTACAGTGTGTGCTGGGTACAATGTATGCTGGGTACAGTGTGTGCTGGGTACAGTGTGTGCTGGGTACAGTATGTGCTAGGTACAGTGTGTGATGAGTGCAGTGTGTGCTTGGCACAGTGTGTGCAGGGTATGGTGTGTGTTGGGTACAGTGTGTGTTGGGTACAGTGTGTGCTGGGTGCAGTGTGTGCTGCGTGCAGGGTGTGCTGGGTATCATGTGTGCTGGGTACAGTGTGTGCTAGGTTCAATGTGTGCTAGGTACTACGTGTGCTAGGCAAGGTGGGGACTGGGTACGGCGTGTGATAGGTACAACGTGAGCTAGGTACAGTGTGTGCTGGGTACTGCGCGTGCTAGGTACTGTGTGTGCTAGGTACTGCTTGTGTTAGGTACAGTTTGTGCTAGGTACTGCTTGTGCTAGGTTCGATGTTTGCTAGGTACAGTGTGTGCTAGGTTCGGTGTGTGCTAGGTACAGTGTGTGCTAGGTACAGTGTGTGCTAGGTACGGGGTGTTCTAGGTACGGGGGGTGCCGGGTACAGTGTGTGCTGGGTACAGTGTGTGCTGGGTACAGTGTATGCTGGGCACAGTGTGTGCTGGGTACAGTGTATGCTGGGTACAGTGTGTACTAGGTATCATGCGTGCTAGGTTCAATGTGTGCTAGGTACTGCGTGTGCTAGGTAAGGTGGGTGCCGGGTACGGCGTGTGCTAGGTACAACGTGAGCTAGGTACAGTGTGTGCTGGGTACAGTATGTACTAGGTACAGTGTGTGATGAGTGCAGTGTGTACTTGGCACAGTGTGTGCTGGGTATGGTATGTGCTGGGTACAGTGTGTGTTGGGTACAGTGAGTGCTGGGTGCAGTGTGTGCTGGGTGCAGCGTGTGCTGGGTATCATGTGTGCTGGGTACAGTGTGTGCTAGGTTCAATGTGTGCTAGGTACTACGTGTGCTAGGCAAGGTGGGTGCTGGGTACGGCGTGTGCTAGGTACAATGTGAGCTAGGTACAGTATGTGCTGGGTACAGTGTGTGCTAGGTACAGTGTGTGATGAGGGCAGTGGGTGCTTGGCACAGTGTGTGCTGGGTACAGTGTGTGCTGGATGCAGTGTGTGCTGGATGCAGCGGGTGCTGGGTATTAAGTGTGCTGGGTACAGTGTGTGCTAGGTTCAATGTGTGCTAGGCACTACGTGTGCTAGGCAAGGCGGGTGCTGGGTACGGCGTGTGCTAGGTACAACGTGAGCTAGGTACAGTGTGTGCTGGGTACAGTGTGAGCTGGGTACAGTGTGTACAGGGTACAGTGTGCTGGGTACAGTGTGTACTGGGTACGGGGTGTGCTGGGTACGGGGTGTGCTGGGTATAATGTGTGCTAGGTACAATGTGTGCTAGGTACAATTTGTGCTAGGTTCAATGTGTGCTAGGTTTAGGGTGATTTAAGGCGATTCTGGGTACGGTGTGTGCTAGGTACAGCGTGAGCTAGGTATCATGTGTGCTATGTACCATGTGTGCTAGGTATAATGTGTGCTAGGCATAGCGTGTGTACTAGGTACAATGTGGGCTAGGTACAATGAGTGCTAGGTACAGTGTGTGCTAGGTACAGTGTGTGCTAGGTACAGTGAGTGCTAGGTGCAATGAGTGCTAGGTGCAATGAGTGTTAGGTGCAATGAGTGCTAGGTACAATGAGTGCTAGGTACATTGATTGTCAGGCACAATGAGTGTTAGGTACAGTGTGTGGTAGGTATAATGTGTGCTGGACACTGTGTGTGCTGGGTACCACGCTTGCTGAGTTTAATAAGTGTTAAGTACAGTGTGTGCTGTGTACAGTGTGTGCTGTGTACGGTGTGTGCTGGGTATGGCGTGTGCTAGGTGCAATGAGTGCTAGGTGCAATGAGTGCTAGGTGCAATGAGTGCTTGGTTCAGTGTGTGCTAGGCACAATGAGAGCAAGGCACAGTGGGTGCTAAGTACAGTGTGTACTAGGTACAATGTGTATCTCACTTGTCTCTGGAATTTTTCAGTGTATGCTGGTACAGTGTATGCTGAGTACAGTGTGTACTAGGTATCATGCGTGCTAGGTTCAATGTGTGCTAGGTACTGCGTGTGCTAGGTAAGGTGGGTGCCGGGTACGGCGTGTGCTAGGTACAACGTGAGCTAGGTACAGTGTGTGCTGGGTACAGTATGTACTAGGTACAGTGTGTGATGAGTGCAGTGTGTGCTTGGCACAGTGTGTGCTGGGTATGGTGTGTGCTGGGTATGGTGTGTGCTGGGTACAGTGTGTGTTGGGTACAGTGTGTGCTGGGTGCAGTGTGTGCTGGGTGCAGCGTGTGCTGGGTATCATGTGTGCTGGGTACAATGTGTTCTAGGTTCAATGTGTGCTAGGTACTATGTGTGCTAGGCAAGGTGGGTGCTGGGTACAGTGTGTGCTAGGTACAATGTGAGCTAGGTACAGTATGTGCTGGGTACAGTGTGTGCTAGGTACAGTGTGTGATGAGGGCAGTGTGTGCTTGGCACAGTGTGTGCTGGGTATGGTGTGTGCTGGGTACTGTGTGTGTTGGGTACAGTGTGTGCTGGGTGCAGTGTGTGCTGGGTGCAGCGGGTGCTGGGTATTAAGTGTGCTGGGTACAGTGTGTGCTAGGTTCAATGTGTGCTAGGTACTACGTGTGCTAGGCAAGACGGGTGCTGGATATGGCGGGTGCTAGGTCCAACGTGAGCTAGGTACAGTGTGTGCTGGGTACAGTGGGTGCTGGGTACGGCGTGTGCTAGGTACAATGTGAGCTAGGTACAGTATGTGCTGGGTACAGTGTGTGCTAGGTACAGTGTGTGATGAGGGCAGTGGGTGCTTGGCACAGTGTGTGCTGGGTACAGTGTGTGTTGGGTACAGTGTGTGCTGGATGCAGTGTGTGCTGGATGCAGCGGGTGCTGGGTATTAAGTGTGCTGGGTACAGTGTGTGCTAGGTTCAATGTGTGCTAGGCACTACGTGTGCTAGGCAAGGCGGGTGCTGGGTACGGCGTGTGCTAGGTACAACGTGAGCTAGGTACAGTGTGTGCTGGGTACAGTGTGAGCTGGGTACAGTGTGTGCAGGGTACAGTGTGCTGGGTACAGTGTGTACTGGGTACGGGGTGTGCTGGGTACGGGGTGTGCTGGGTACGGGGTGTGCTGGGTATAATGTGTGCTAGGTACAATGTGTGCTAGGTACAATTTGTGCTAAGTTCAATGTGTGCTAGGTTTAGGGTGATTTAAGGCGATTCTGGGTACGGTGTGTGCTAGGTACAGCGTGAGCTATATATCATGTGTGCTATGTACCATGTGTGCTAGGTATAATGTGTGCTAGGCATAGCGTGTGTACTAGGTACAATGTGGGCTAGGTACAATGAGTGCTAGGTACAGTGTGTGCTAGGTACAGTGTGTGCTAGGTACAGTGAGTGCTAGGTGCAATGAGTGCTTGGTGCAATGAGTGTTAGGTGCAATGAGTGCTAGGTACAATGAGTGCTAGGTACATTGATTGTCAGGCACAATGAGTGTTAGGTACAGTGTGTGGTAGGTATAATGTGTGCTGGACACTGTGTGTGCTGGGTACCATGCTTGCTGAGTTTAATGAGTGTTAAGTACAGTGTGTGCTGTGTACAGTGTGTGCTGTGTACGGTGTGTGCTGGGTATGGCGTGTGCTAGGTGCAATTAGTGCTAGGTGCAATGAGTGCTAGGTGCAATGAGTGCTTGGTTCAGTGTGTGCTAGGCACAATGAGAGCAAGGCACAGTGGGTGCTAAGTACAGTGTGTACTAGGTACAATGTGTATCTCACTTGTCTCTGGAATTTTTCAGTGTATGCTGGTACAGTGTATGCTGGGTACAGTGTGTACTAGGTATCATGCGTGCTAGGTTCAATGTGTGCTAGGTACTGCGTGTGCTAGGTAAGGTGGGTGCCGGGTACGGCGTGTGCTAGGTACAACGTGAGCTAGGTACAGTGTGTGCTGGGTACAGTATGTACTAGGTACAGTGTGTGATGAGTGCAGTGTGTGCTTGGCACAGTGTGTGCTGGGTATGGTGTGTGCTGGGTATGGTGTGTGCTGGGTACAGTGTGTGTTGGGTACAGTGTGTGCTGGGTGCAGTGTGTGCTGGGTGCAGCGTGTGCTGGGTATCATGTGTGCTGGGTACAATGTGTTCTAGGTTCAATGTGTGCTAGGTACTACGTGTGCTAGGCAAGGTGGGTGCTGGGTACAGTGTGTGCTAGGTACAATGTGAGCTAGGTACAGTATGTGCTGGGTACAGTGTGCGCTAGGTAGTGTGTGATGAGGGCAGTGTGTGCTTGGCACAGTGTGTGCTGGGTATGGTGTGTGCTGGGTACTGTGTGTGTTGGGTACAGTGTGTGCTGGGTGCAGCGGGTGCTGGGTATTAAGTGTGCTGGGTACAGTGTGTGCTAGGTTCAATGTGTGCTAGGTACTACGTGTGCTAGGCAAGACGGGTGCTGGATACGGCGGGTGCTAGGTCCAACGTGAGCTAGGTACAGTGTGTGCTGGGTACAGTGTGTGCTGGGTACAGTGTGAGCTAGGTACAGTGTGTGCAGGGTACAGTGTGCTGGGCACAGTGTGTACTGGGTACGGGGTGTGCTGGGTACGGGGTGTGCTGGGTATAATGTGTGCTAGGTACAATGTGTGCTAGGTACAATTTGTGCTAGGTTCAATGTGTGCTAGGTTTAGGGTGTGCTAGGCAAGGCGGATGCTGGGTACGGCGTGTGCTAGGTACAGCGTGAGCTATGTATCATGTGTGCTAGGTACCATGTGTGCTAGGTATAATGTGTGCTAGGCATAGCGTGTGCTGGATACAGCGTGTGCTGGATACAGCGTGTGCTGGGTACAGTGTGTACTAGGTACAATGAGTGCTAGGTACAGTGTGTGCTAGGTACAGTGAGTGCTAGGTGCAATGAGTGCTAGGTGCAATGAGTGCTAGGTGCAATGAGTGTTAGGTGCAATGAGTGCTAGGTACAATGAGTGCTAGGTACATTGAGTGTCAGGCACAATGAATGTTAGGAACAGTGTGTGCTCGGTATAATGTGTGCTGGACACTGTGTGTGTTGGGTACCGCGCGTGCTGAGTTTAATGAGTGTTAAGTACAGTGTGTGCAAGGTACAGTGTGTGCTGTGTACGGTGTGTGCTGGGTACGGCGTGTGCTAGGTGCAATGAGTGCTAGGTGCAATGAGTGCTTGGTTCAGTGTGTGCTAGGTACAATGAGAGCTAGGCACAGTGGGTGCTAAGTACAGTGTGTACTAGGTACAATGTGTATCTCACTTGTCTCTGGAATTTTTTTTTTTTTTGTTACCTACATTTCAAGATGTTGGCAGAACCTGCTCCTCCATCTATATGGACAAATCTATTAATACTTATTATAGCAACTTATCCTGACTTGTTCTTTGGAGCATTAAATTTAATCTATAAGCACCAACTCCCCCCCCCCCCCCCATATTTAGAGTCCACTCCAGGGTTCAATCTTGGTGAATTATTTTCACCACAAATCCTTGCAATTTACTTATGATGTATCAATGTTTTGACAGCTATTGCAATCGGACCTGCGTGTCCGATCCTTTTGTTTGTGTATGTTTGAACAGAGGTCCTGCGTGTCCCCAAGAGTTACCTTTCATTCTAAAACCAAATAAAAATTCATTTAAAAAAAAATAAAAAAATATTTTAATTAAAAGGGCCTTTTGCGGGGCATTACCCCAAAGTAATCAGCTCTTTTACCTGTAAAAAAAAAAAAAGTACAAATCTCCTCCCAACATTAAAACCCACCACCCACACAACCAACCCTACTCTAAAACCCACCCAATACCCTCTTAAAAAAAAAACTAACCCCTTGAAGATTACCTTACTGGGAGAAGTCTTCACCCAACCGGGCCGAAGTCCTCAACGAAGCCGGGAGAAATCTTCATCCAAGCTGGGTGAAGTGGTCCTCCAGACGGGCAGAAGTCTTCCTCCAGACGGCATCTCCATCCAGCGTGGAGTGGGTCCATCGTCAAGACATCCGGCGCGGAGCATCCTCTTCCATCAAAGTCTTATTACTAAATGACGGTTCCTTTAAGTGGCATCATCCAAGATGGCGTCCCTTCAATTCCAATTGGCTGATAGAATTCTATCAGCCAATCGGAATTAAGGTAGAAAAAATAGGATTGAGGTGGCATTCTATTGGCTGTTCCAGTCAGCCGATAGAATGCCAGCTCAATCCTATTGGCTGATTGCATCAGCCAATAGGATTTTTCCTTCCTTAATTCCGATTGGCTTATAGAATTCTATGAGCCAATAGGAATTGAAGGGACGCCATCTTGGATGATGTCATTTAAAGGAACCTTCATTCAGTGTTAGCCGTCGTCAGAAGAGGATGCTCCGCATCGGATGTCTTGAAAATGGACCCGCTCCGTGCCAGATGGATGAAGATAGAAGATGCCTTCTGGATGAAGACTTTTGCCCGTCTGGAGGACCACTTCTGCCCGTCTGGAGGACCACTTCTGCCGGATTCGTTGAGCACTTCGGCCCAGTTGGGTGAAGACTTCTCCCGTAAGGTGATCTTCAAGGGGTTAGTGTTAGGTTTTTTAAGGGGGAATTGGGTGGGTTTTAGAGTAGGGTTGGTTGTGTGGGTGGTGGGTTTTAATGTTGGGGGGATTTGTAATTTTTTTTTTACAGGTAAAAGAGCTGATTACTTTGGGGCAATGTCCCGCAAAAGGACCTTTTAAGGGCTATTTGTAATTTAGTGTAGGGTAGGGCTTTTTTAATTTTGGGGTGCTTTTTTATTTTGTTAGGGGGATTAGATTAGGTGTAATTAGTTTAAAAATCTTGTAATTTGTTTATTATTTTCTGTAATTTAGTGGGGGGGTTTTGTACTTTAGCTAATGTTATTTAATTGTATTTAATTGTATTTAATTTAGTTAATTAATTTAATTATAGTGTAGTGTTAGGTGTAATTGTAACTTAGGTTAGGTTTTATTTTACAGGTACTTTTGTATTTATTTTAACTAGGAAGTTATTAAATAGTTAATAACTATTTAGTAACTATTCTACCTAGTTAAAATAAATAGAAACTTGCCTGTAAAATAAAAATAAACCCTAAGCTAGATACAATGTAACTATTAGTTATATTGTAGCTAGCTTAGGGTTTATTTTATAGGTAAGTATTTATTTTTAAATAGGAATAATTTAGTTAATGATAGTTATATTTATTTAGATTTATTTAAATTATATTTAAGTTAGGGGGTGTTAGGGTTAGACTTAGATTTAGGGGTTAATAGCTTTAATACAGTTGCGGCGACGTTGGGGGCGGCAGATTAGGGGTTAATAAATGTAGGTAGGTGGCGGCGATGTTAGGGATGGAAGATTAGGGGTTAATAATATTTAACTTGTGTTTGTGATGCGGAAGTGGGCCGGTTTAGGGGTTAATATGTTTATTATAGTGGCGGCAGTGTCCGGAGCGGCAGATTAGGGGTCAATAATATAATGCAGGTGTCGGCGATGTCGGGGGCAGCAGATTAGGGGTTAATAAGTGTAAGATTAGGGGTGTTTAGACTCGGGGTTCATGTTAGGGTGTTAGGTGTAAAAGGTCAGAAGGTAGTTAAGCGCTAAGAGCAAGGTTTGTGGGAGGATGTTATATATCTATAGATAAAACTATATAGGTGATAAGTGCTGTGTACGTACCAGTATTTGGAAATAAATATATAAAGTGAATAAAAGATAAAGGAAGCAAGGAAAGTACAATTGTGGATACAATTTATTTAAAATAGGTTTAAAACAATATATCAAATATGTGACAGTTAAAACATTTGTATCTAAAAGTATAGGGACGTCTCCCTTATTCGTTACTGTTTAGTAACACTTGGTAAAAGAGATCAAATGGCAGTGTAAAGTACTTGCGTTTTAAATTGCTGTTAGCAACTGTGAGATGAAAATGTATCTCCTTAGATGTTCAGTAGAGATTCGAAGTAGCAGTCGGGTAGCGGCCGCGTTGTATGCGGTTTGGCGTGGCGTTACCAGATGGTATTGATTTGCGCCTTTTTTGTAGCCGGTGTGACGTCACTAAAGCCGGTTGTGTGCGGCGTTTCTGTGGTAGCCCCTATTCCGCAAAAAATTTGTGGAAGTCTTGGGGGAGTAAACTGTGGAACTTGGCGGTCAAAATAAATGACTTGATGGTTAAAAGCAGTTTAGGGATGAAATGATCCTCAAATTGTGCTGACTGTGCGGTCGCGATGTAGCGACTAAAAGAGCAGTTTGTTCCCTTTGGTTGCTAGTAGCAACTGGTGGATCCTTTAATGTCGAAAACTTGGCGGTCGTTGAAAACGACTATTGAGGCAGGTGTGTCTTTGCGGTCATTAAAAAATGACTAAGCGTCTAAAAAGTCTTAGAATGGCTTTGCGGTCACTTTATAGTGACTGGGAGATCTTTGCGGTCGTTAGTAACGACTCTGATGTTCCTATATAAATGTGACCAGGCACAAGAACATAGGGTAAACGTCCTCCAAATGTGTAGTATAGTGAAATAAACAAAGGCTAAAAAACAAATAGCACAGTGTCTCAGTCAACGCGTTTCGCCCGTGGGCTTTATCAAGACATGTTGTTCTGTGCTAACATGTGGGTATTTGAATACTAACATCCATTTTCATTGGTGAACTAATTAAACAATTAAAGGTGGAATATGTTGTTCATAGTAAATCAGACTTAAGGTGGAATTGTTCAGTAATAGTCAAACTTTCAACATATAGTACATACATTCAAAAAATGGCAAGATATATATCTAAAGTTGGTAGACAGCGTGTTTAGGTGTTGTTTTTTAAAAAATAGATAAAAAAGGTGTCTAAAATGACAATGTATGTATATATTTATATATTAGACATGAGGAAGAATTAAGAATAGACACACATGTCTGCGAATAATCTGCTTATAAAAAAGGGGTAATGTCTAATTCAGAGTTCAGCCCTGTGGGGTGTAATGTGTCCATATTGTATATCATTTTGGCTTCTAATTTCAGTAGTTGGTTTTCTAAGTTGCCCCCTCTCCAGTTAAGTTTTACTTTTGCAAGGCCCCAAAATTTAAAGTGTTTCAGATTGTTGTTGTGACTTTCCCTGAAATGTGAGTACAAGTGTGTATCAAGATTCCCTCTGTCTATACAGGAGAGGTGTTCCCTAATTCTTTCACGGAGGGTCCTGGTAGTTTCTCCGATGTAATATTTTTTGCACGAACATTCAATGATATAAACCACTCCTTTATCCTGACATCTTATAGTATCTTCTATTTTGAATTTAAAGTTATTAACCTCAATTTCTTTCTTTTTGCAACTGTATTTGCAAGAGCGGCACCCAAAGCATGGAAAAAAGCCAGATAGTTTTTTCCCTTCTAAGTTAATCTCATGGCTCTTTTTTGACAGGGGTTTTAGTTCACTTTGTGCCAGTTTATTCTTTAAATTTTGTGCTCTTCTGTAAATAATTCTAGGCTGTGTTGGTACTTTCTCTCCTATTATTGGGTCTGTTTGTATTAGGTGCCAATGTTTTGTTAGAATTTTCTTAATTAGGTTGCTGTTGTTATTGTAATTTGTAATGAATGATACATCTATTGTGTTTGATTGGTCTTCGTAGTTTAGGCTCGTTTTATCTTTATTCTTGTATGTGAGAAGTGTTTTTCTGTCTATTTTATCTACTTCTTCCTTTGCCGAATTGATAATTTTCTCGTCATACCCTCTTTCTCTAAATTTAGTTTCTAGAATGGTTATTTGTTTCTCATAGTCTGTATGTCTCGAGCAATTTCTTTTTATCCTTAAATATTGCCCTTTAGGGATGTTATTCTTCCACCTTTCTAGATGACAACTGTTATAATGTACAAAATTGTTGGCGTCTACTTTCTTGAAATGTGTAGTGGTTACAATTTGATCATCTATTACTTCTATGTCGAGGTCGAGAAAGATGGCTTTGTTTTTACTGTATGTATATGTAAAGTTGATGTTTCTGTCATTTTTGTTCATATCATCACAGATCTCTATTAGTTCAGATTCTTCCCCTTTCCATATGAATATAATATCGTCTATATATCTTTTGTATAGTACAAGATTTGCACCCAGTCTATGCTGAAGGAAAAAAGATTCCTCCCAGTTACCCATGAAGAGATTAGCATAGCTGGGTGCAAATCTTGTACCCATGGCAGTTCCAGTTTTTTGTAAGTAGAATTACTCATTGAATGAGAAATAGTTCTGATTAAGAATAAATTGAATGCCCTCTAGTAAAAAGTCTCTCTGCTCTTTAGCCAATGTGTCATCTTTCTCCAAAAAAGTTTTCACAGCTTGGATACCAAATTCATGATTGATGATTGTATATAGCGACGTGACATCGCATGTCACTAATATGTAATTTGGTTCCCATTTTAAATTGTGTAATATTTGTAAAATTTCTGTTGTATCCTTTAAATAAGATGGTAATTTTTTAACATAAAACTGGAGAAACTCATCCAAATATTGGGATAGATTAGAGGTTAAAGAGTTTATCCCGGAGATAATAGGTCTTCCGGGAGGGTTTGTCAGGCTTTTATGTACCTTCGGTAGGTAATAGAATATTGGGATTTTGGTTTGTTTTGGTAACAGAAAGTTATATTCTTTATTGTTCAAGATATTCTTATTTTTAGCTGTATCTAGCATTTTGGATAGTTTGGATGTGAATTTTTTTGTCGGGTCTAGACTTAATATTTCATAGGTAGTGGTGTCTCCTAGTAGTCTGTGTGCCTCTTCGATGTATTGTGTCCTATTCATTATTACGACTCCTCCCCCCTTATCCGCAGGTTTAATGATTATGTTTGGGTCAGATTGGAGGTTTCTTAATACCTTTTTTTCTTTGAATGTCAAATTGTTATTGTATTTATTAGTGATGTTAGCTTTTTTTATATCTCTCTGTACCAATTTCTCAAACATTTCAAGATTCTTCCCTTTTTCATTGGTTGGGTAGAAGGTTGATTTAGGTTTTAGTTTGGAATGTTTGAACACCCCATTGTCATTCTGACTAGAATTGGTTTGTATGGGTTTTTGCCAATTCCTCTCTATCGGGTTTTTAAGGAAGTACCTTTTGAGGGTTAATTTTCTTACGTATTGACTTATATTGATGTGGGTATCGAATTTATTTAGTGTTGTGGTTGGAGCAAAGTTTAACCCCAGATTAAGTACTCTCTTTTCTTCTTCAGTCAGTGATTTATCACTTATATTAAAGATGCCACTTGTCGATACTACTTCACTCTTTTTGTGTCCCTTTCCCTTTCTACCTCCTCTGGTGCCTCTCTTGTTCTTTTTCTTAAGGGTGGGTCTGTTTTGTGTTCTGTGTTTTTTGAAGTTCCTGGTGTTGGGTGGCTTATCCCTAAAAAATGATTATCATCATTTTGCTGACAATCTGAATTTAATGGTTCAAAACGATTGGAAGTTCTCACTCTCCAATCGTTATTTTGTCTATCTTTGTCGTATATGTGTTGTGAGTGTTGTCTTCTGTAATATTTTGGTTCTTCCCAATATTCAGTAGTGGGTTCATGATAGGACCTATGTTCATCTGGGTAGTCCCTCTCCCTGTGATCTCTATTGTATTGTGTATTATTCCTATATCTATTATAGCCTCTTTGTGTATAGTTCCCTTGATTGTAATGATAAGAATCATTGAATGATGTGTGCCTGTTGTCCTCCCTCCATCTATCTCTATTGTAGTTTTGTGGGGTTCTGTTATAAGTAGGTCTATTGTAATATCCAGAATTGGAATTATAGTGTTGTGGTTGTTTATTGTGAGGCCTATTATTTGATCTTGGTCTTGGTTTATAGTTATTTTTCTCTTTTTGTTGTAAACTGGTATTTTTATTTTTATCGTCCCCTGTGAGTCTTGTTTCTTTGTTTGTGTTATCATTACTATCAGTGGTGTCTAGGTTGTAGTCATCTTTATCTCTATTTAATTTTCTCCATTTCACCTCCTGGAGTTCATTATTTAAAATAGTTAAATTGCTCACAATCTCCTTTTGTTTGTTTCTAAAATCTTGGTGATCTTTTTTGTCTAATAGTTTTATTTTAAGTGCAGTGATGTTTTTTTCTATAGTGTCCAGTGAAATTTCTCGTGATTTTTTTAAAATTGTTAGAAATGTCAGTGATGCTGTTTCTAGTGCCTCATCCCATTCATTTTGTAGTGTTTCTATCAATTCGAATGTGCAGTTCTTTTTTAATCTTAAACCTCTCGGTATGATTTTCATTGAAATGTATTTCTCTAAAAAATTGAGTTCAGTTTTTTGTTTGAGCTCACTTGTTAAGTTTTTTTCTAATTCTATCATGATGGTGTTTAAATCAAGGTGTTCAGTGTGTGTGTCATAATTTTCTTTTTCAGAAATTTCTTTGAGGGTTTTGTCCCTCCACATAAAAATATCATCCTCCATTTCTTAAGCTGCTTATAATCCGGTGATAAAAATCACCTTAGGAGGAAAAAATAGTGCAGTTAACAATTAGATTATAAGCGCTAGAGAAGAACAGACCGGCTTAACTACTGAATTCCCCTCCAGGAAAGCAAGAAATCGAGAGCAAAAGGTCAGAAGGTAGTTAAGCGCTAAGAGCAAGGTTTGTGGGAGGATGTTATATATCTATAGATAAAACTATATAGGTGATAAGTGCTGTGTACGTACCAGTATTTGGAAATAAATATATAAAGTGAATAAAAGATAAAGGAAGCAAGGAAAGTACAATTGTGGATACAATTTATTTAAAATAGGTTTAAAACAATATATCAAATATGTGACAGTTAAAACATTTGTATCTAAAAGTATAGGGACGTCTCCCTTATTCGTTACTGTTTAGTAACACTTGGTAAAAGAGATCAAATGGCAGTGTAAAGTACTTGCGTTTTAAATTGCTGTTAGCAACTGTGAGATGAAAATGTATCTCCTTAGATGTTCAGTAGAGATTCGAAGTAGCAGTCGGGTAGCGGCCGCGTTGTATGCGGTTTGGCGTGGCGTTACCAGATGGTATTGATTTGCGCCTTTTTTGTAGCCGGTGTGACGTCACTAAAGCCGGTTGTGTGCGGCGTTTCTGTGGTAGACACACCTGCCTCAATAGTCGTTTTCAACGACCGCCAAGTTTTCGACATTAAAGGATCCACCAGTTGCTACTAGCAACCAAAGGGAACAAACTGCTCTTTTAGTCGCTACATCGCGACCGCACAGTCAGCACAATTTGAGGATCATTTCATCCCTAAACTGCTTTTAACCATCAAGTCATTTATTTTGACCGCCAAGTTCCACAGTTTACTCCCCCAAGACTTCCACAAATTTTTTGCGGATTAGGGGCTACCACAGAAACGCCGCACACAACCGGCTTTAGTGACGTCACACCGGCTACAAAAAAGGCGCAAATCAATACCATCTGGTAACGCCACGCCAAACCGCATACAACGCGGCCGCTACCCGACTGCTACTTCGAATCTCTACTGAACATCTAAGGAGATACATTTTCATCTCACAGTTGCTAACAGCAATTTAAAACGCAAGTACTTTACACTGCCATTTGATCTCTTTTACCAAGTGTTACTAAACAGTAACGAATAAGGGAGACGTCCCTATACTTTTAGATACAAATGTTTTAACTGTCACATATTTGATATATTGTTTTAAACCTATTTTAAATAAATTGTATCCACAATTGTACTTTCCTTGCTTCCTTTATCTTTTATTCACTTTATATATTTATTTCCAAATACTGGTACGTACACAGCACTTATCACCTATATAGTTTTATCTATAGATATATAACATCCTCCCACAAACCTTGCTCTTAGCGCTTAACTACCTTCTGACCTTTTGCTCTCGATTTCTTGCTTTCCTGGAGGGGAATTCAGTAGTTAAGCCGGTCTGTTCTTCTCTAGCGCTTATAATCTAATTGTTAACTGCAGGGTGTTAGGTGTAGACATACATTTTATTTCCCCATATGAATCAATGGGGCTGCGTTAAAAGCTAAACGCTGCTTTTTTGCAGGTGTTAGACTTTTTTTCAGCTGGCTCTCCCCGTTGATTCCTATGGGGAAATCGTGCACGAGCACGTTACACCAGCTCACCGCTGACTTAAGCAGCGCTCGTATTGGAGTAAGATTTGAAGCAAAATTTTGCTCAACGCTCACTTCTTGTCTTTTAACGCCGGGTTTGTAAAAACCCATAATACCAGCATTGTCTGTAAGTGAGCGGTGAGAGAAAACTG
This sequence comes from Bombina bombina, assembly GCF_027579735.1. NCBI lineage: Eukaryota > Metazoa > Chordata > Amphibia > Anura > Bombinatoridae > Bombina > Bombina bombina. The sequence continues at coordinate 511,746,939 of NC_069502.1, forward strand.
CTCGTTAGCACCGCACCCCTGTTAACACAAAACTCGTAATCTAGGTGATAGATAATAAATAATATTGAAAAATAAACATATTGCAGACATATATTAAAAACAGTAGTGAGGGTCCTAGTTTCAACCTATACAGATCTTATTAGGGTGTACAGCCATGTTTTTAGCTCTGATTAAAGTCCCAGAGTTTCATATTAGTGTGGCAATAGGACTCAGGAGGAGTAAAAAGACCAGGTGTGATGATATGTAAGATCGTCAGCCTCATTGATCCGGTAAGGCATGAGCCTACAGTGGCTTTCAGTTTCTGATTGGATCTTTCATCCCGTAGGAGTATAAGGTCCCTTAAAATCTTATGTAGGGGATCACTAGTTGCCGTGCTATGGGCTGGTGGCAAAGACTCCTTCCAGCTCCAAATCTCGAGGGATATGCTCACCCATTCGTTTCCCGTAGGGATCTCTCTCTGTGCGATCAAGTGCCTAACTTTCTGCCCCAAGGGGCCGACCTCATCCCCCAGACCAGAGCAGTTACAGTATAGAGACGGTTCTTCAGTAGCCCTAGGTAAGCTAGCAATAAGGCCTACCATAGCTGCCCCCAATCTGTTCCCCTTGTAAGTAGGGTTGTTCTTTGCGGGTCAGCTGATGTGCGTTTGCCATCTCATCATGCTCTGGGGCCTCATATTTTGTCGTGAAAGTCTTTATGTCAGCTGATATACTAGCAAACCCAGCTGACAGTCGTGTCTCTAATTTCTTGAGAGCTGCATTGATAGCCAAAAAGACTTCCTCCTTTTAATAATGCTATAGCTGAAGCGTGTAGGTTTAAAGTAGGTGTATTTACTCACACGTACAGACCACTCACATAAATGTTTCCTTTTTTCTCTTAGATGCAATATAGCAGGCTTTTTCAGCAGGTTTGCGAGGATAGCAGCAGTCTAGCTTTCTGTATAATAAAGCATGAGGTTATACCGCCATTTTATAAAAGCTGAATCACATCATTCAGGGAGTATAATCGCAATTTTTGTGTGAATAGTTTCCTAGTCTGCCGAAGTATTAATCTCAGCATGAATAATCTTGAGGTAATAACCTTTTCACCCGACAATTACTATGAACAGCTTCTATAAAATCTATATAATGTCTGCAAGCCGTAGGAGCTCCACAAGACACGTCTTTCTGCTTCGGCAGTTGGCTCCACCCCCAGGATATTTTACTTTTTGAGTCGTTTCTCTGCATATAAAAGGCCACACAGCTTTTTAAGACGTATATTACGCAAGTTGCGTTGCAAGTGTATTAGCCCAGAATATGAAGTGTTTTCCCTTTTATGGGTGGGAGATTTCTCTTCCCTTAATGACACTATTGCATGGTGTATACCCCAGGAAAGGAAAAGTACCATGTCCAGGTTTGCCAAAAAAAACACAGTGCCATTGTTTTTTAGCAGGGTTTGTGCAGACATGTACCAATCTTCTGCCATTAGTATTGCCCATTCAGTATGATGCCCTTGGTATGTGAGCAAATTCTTTAATATATGGACATATCCTCCTGCTAGATAAAACCATTTTTTCTTAATAATACCAAGTTTCTGGTTGCTGTATGTGCTAGCTTCTTTCCCCTTAGCCACTTAGCTATATGCATAGTATTTCTTACTTTCTTTAATTCTTTTTATTCATATCCTCTCCTAACAAATTTATCTTGCATTTGTTTTATTCTCAACTCCATTTTTTCTGAATCTGAGACAGTTCTCTCAATATACATAAATAGAGACTTGGGTACACTTTTGAAGATTCGATTGTGACTAGATTTTTTGTTTTTTTAATTCTAGGTATTTTTGGGGGACTGTGTCTTTGTAAAATTGATCCTCTCATAGCTGTGTTCACCTGGAAAACATAGAAACGGATAGGAAATGTGAGAATAAAGGGAACTGTGTACTCCTTATAGTATAGTATGTACATATACATGTCTAAATATGTATATGTATATATATATATATATGTTTATATGTGTGTACAGATGTATTTATGCATTTGTTTGTGTATATATGTATGTGTATATATGTATTTACAGACATAGATGCATAAATAAACACATACAAACATATGTATACATATATATAAGTGAATTGGAGCCCTTTGCAATCAAATAAATGAAAACGTGAAATATGTATATGCAATATTTGCATATATATATATATATATATTTGCATATATATATTTGCATATTTATGCAATATTGATTTTTAATAAAGTGTTATACTGTGTATTTACTGAGAATATTTCACATTCCAAAGTTCTGCACAAAGCAGAATATGTTCTAAGTATAAATATATATATATAATATATATATATATATATATACATCCATATATCTATCTATCTATCTATCTATCTATCTATCTATCTATCTATCTATCTATCTATCTATATATATAAACAATTCCAAAAAGGATAAGAACAGTCCCACAAATTAACAACTGCCAGTGTGCACTGTTAGAAGAAATAGAGAATACAAATGTATAGATAGGCACTTGCTGGGCTTAGATATAATAAAACTTAACATTTATTAAAACATATAAAAGAAGGCATAACGTTTCAGGAGCCATTACAGCCCCTTTGTCAAATGCCAAAATTGGTTCACAAGGATGAACCTAAAATCAGTTGCTTACAGGCATTTTATACCTTAGACAATCCCATCCCCCACCCCCGGCGGCCATCCCACTGTGATAACATCACTCCAGGCGACGCATCACGTGGGCTGCATGTCTAGGGAATGGTCATTATGGCAACAAGTACACAAAATAATATAGCCTTGCGTAAGGATCATGTTGGAGCTTCAGCCGTCCCTGCTTCCATGTAACGCCGTCCCGCTGTTATGACATCACTTACACACGAAGTGTCACATGGACGCCTTTGTAGGAGGCGGTAACCATGGAAACGATACACAATACTTCATAATTCAAACATTCTAATGTTATTACATGAAATATCACAGCCATATACAAATTTTTTTTTTAAAGTGCCATAAAACATTTTGAGTTATGTGCATATTATAAAACGGGTCAACTGAAGTAAAAGAGTGTGTGAAAAAAGTTTAAAAAAAAGCTTATAAGTATTTTATTAAAATTTCCAAAAATCTGCAAAATTACTTACACTTTAGTGTTGGCAAGTGTAGCCTGTTCCACCCCCCTTATCAGTGTCCTACTCAACACCTTTTGGTATAATATAAAAAAGTGTGCATATAAGGATAATTACTTATGCAAGCAAGTGGGGTTGAGGAGGGACAGCAGATACTGCTATTGTTTGTTGTCAAGAGGCTTGCTTGTTTCCATGGGGATAATGTCACATGCTTTGTAAAAGCTTCAGCATTATACTGTGCACTGCTTTAGTCAGGTGCCATGTGACTCTGCCCCCTACAGTGCACAAGCACAAGTGCATTCTGCAGAAGCTATGGCCTATATAGCACCTTCCATATATGGAAATGCCCAGGGGGGGAGCTTGCTGCAAACAAAACTATGCTTGAATTAAAGGGGTTAATGGGGGTTAAAACAGAAACCTTTTGCAGGTAAGCTTTGGCTGCATTATATATTTAGAAACGTATGTTAGTTTATACTGTTTTATGTCCCTTTAAATAATTTTATTAGATAGTGTTAGTATAAGTGTACTTTTACATTTATTTTTTTTTTTTTTATTATAGTCTTTATTAGGTATTAGTTCAGGATAACAGTAATTAAACCAGCTACAATTGATACATCACTCAAACTACAAATGAATAACATAGTAAATTTGAAATGTAACAGAAAACATCTTACTGCTCCTTTGTCAAAACAAAGCTTTGCTCATTTTTTGTTGTTAATGAAGTTCATATATCCCTATATCAGAGATCACATGACTTCATAAGAGTGGAGAAAAAAAAAAGGAAAGATTGAGAGAGAGGAAAGAAGAAAAAAAAAAAAAAAAAAAAAAAGGGAGGGGGGGGTGAGGGTAGGGAAAAGGTAATTGAGGTTGAAGGTAAGTAGTGGCAGGGGTAGGGTCACATGTCGAGACGCCGGCGAGGCAAGGCAGCACGCTCATAGGTTCAAATAGTTTTGTTCCATATAGCGTTCATCATTTCATAAGTGTCCAGCTTATGTGTTTTGAGATAGTGGTATCTCTCAAGGCATAACAGATCCGCTACCACGAGTCTCCACTCGTCTATTGTAGGTATAGTTTGGGATTTCCAATATTTAGGAATGAGTTTTTTGGCTGCTGTGATCATAATGAGCAGCAGTGGTAGTTTGCCTAGTCCTGTCAGTTTGGGCAAAGAGAGGAATAGGATGGCATTTGGACTTGGGGAGACATGAGTTGACAGTATGTCAGAGATAGCTAGGAAGATATCTCTCCAATAATCCTCCAATCTGGAGCAAGACCACCAGACGTGGAGGAGGGTGCCCTCCTCTCCGCACCCTCTCCAGCACGTGTTGTTTAGTGTGGGGAATATTTTACGAAGGCGGGAGGGGGTCAGATACCAACGGCAGGAAAGTTTCAGGTGAATCTCCTGTACTATGGCTGACGCCGAGGCCCTTTTGGTCAAACAAAAGGCTCTAGACCATGTCTCTGTATCAATGTCCTGGCCAAGTTCCCGGCTCCAAGAGTATGTGTATGATGGAAGGGCTAAGGTGTCTGGACTGTTTAGTGTTTTGTAGAGCTTTGAGATTAGATGCCTCGGGGGAGTCAGTTGAGTGCATAGTTTTTCAAAGATTGTGGTGGCTCTGCCGAATTCCTCCCTTTGTTTATGGTGAGAGATAAAGTGTCTAAGTTGATGGTAGTGCATCCAAGAGGAGAAAATCTCCCCATGGACTTCCGCCAGTGCAGTCTGTGTCTTGAAGAGGCCATTTTCTGTAGCAAATTGGATAGAACCCACTCTAAGGTTATATGGTTGCGTGATATGTGCATTCCGGTACCTGAAGGGGAGGTCTATATGTTCAGTGAGTGGGGATAGTGGTGAAGGGATTGACGAGATATGAGTGGTAGAGGTCAATATCCTATCCCAGTCAGACAGTATGTCCGCTGCAATATGATATTGCTGTAGTGTTTTAGGTCTCTTTTGGGGTATGGTCCAGGCCAGAGAAGCGATATTATTCAATTTAAAAATTTGCCTGTCCATCTGTATCCAAGCTTTATCACATGTGTTGTGTGACCACTCGGCAACATGCTGTAGGGTTATAGCTTGTTTGTAAGCCATTAGGTTTGGGACTCCCATTCCCCCCCGATCCCTTGGCAAGTACATGGTTTTTTTGGGTAGTCTCGGCCTAGACCCCCCCCAGATATATTGTGTAAAGATTCCCTGGAGGTGTTTGATGTACCCTGTTGGGAGAGAGATAGGTAGTGTCTGCAGTAGGTACAAGATCCTCGGGAGTATATTCATCTTTAAGACCCCCACTCTGCCAAGCCATGAGATGTGTTTGTTTTTCCAGACCGATAGGTCTCTTGTTATTTCATCTTTTAGCGTATTATAATTGTATCTGAACAAGTCTTGCGGACTGGGGGTCAGATAGATACCTAGGTATTTCAATTTTTTCTGCGCGATGGGGATTGTGTAAGAATGGTTTAAGCGTTGTATAGTCTCAGAGGGAGTATTTATGTTCATGAGTTCTGACTTGGTGATGTTTAATTTAAAATTTGAAACCTTGCCATAACGCTCTAATTCAGCTAGAAGTTCTGGTACAGAGTTTTCAGCTTCTGACAGGGAGAACAGGGCATCATCTGCAAATAGGGCTTGCTTGTACTCCTCACCCCCTACCGTTATTCCCTTGATTTTTTTATTGTTACGTATTTTTTGCGCAAGTACCTCCATGGATATAACAAAAAGCAGTGGAGACAAGGGGCAACCTTGCCTGGTTCCATTGCTGATAGTAAAGAAGTCGGAGAGGGTGCCATTGATTCTGATTCTAGCGTTCGGGAAAGAATACAGGGCCATAGTCATATTTAGGAACTACTCTGGGATCCCCATCGCCAACATTGCACTTCGCAGGAAGGCCCAACTAACCCTGTCAAAGGCCTTTTCCGCGTCTGTTGCCAGTAAGACCATTGGGGTGTTTGTGATCTTTGCATGATCAATTAATTGAAGGATTTTGATAGTGTTATCCCTAGCTTCGCGTCTGGGTACGAAACCCACTTGATCTTTATCAATGAGTTCGGGAAGAAACTTATTTAATCTGTTGGCCAGAATCTTGGCCAGCAGTTTCATATCATTATTTATAAGGGAGATAGGTCGGTAATTCTCGGGTTTGGTAGGTGATTTCCCAGGTTTGGGGATGACTGAAATATGGGCCTCTAGGAGTGGCCTGGACAGGGAGGGCTTATTCCTTAGATCATTAAAGATTTTAAGAAGGGGGGGAGAAAGGAGGTCTTTGAATTTTTTGTAATATCTGGAGGAGAATCCATCTGGGCCTGGACTCTTTCCAGAAGGGGTATCTTTTATTGCCTGAAGTATCTCCTCCATGGTAATGTGGGAATCAAGGTACTTTTTAGCTTCATCATTGAGAGTGGGAAGATTAATGTCTTTAAGGTAGTCTTCAGTGGTATTTCTCATTTGGGGTGATGTGTTTGAGGGGCAGTGAGGTGTTTCAGGAATGTCTATGTTGTACAGAGTGTTATAATACTCTCTGAAAGTGGAGGCTATTAGTTTGCTGTCATAAACCGTTTGTCCATCTTTCGTTTGAAGGGAGTGGGTGTATGCTGAGAAATGTTTTCTACGAAGGCTCCTCGCTAAGATCTTACCAGGTTTGTTACCCCCCTCATAATAATATTGCCTAAGATGAAGAGCGTTACGTTGGTATGTCTTGGTCAAGTATTGCTTAAGTTCAGATCTAGCTTGGATGAGGTTCTGTCTGACTATACAGTCATTGAGGTTTGTTTTATGTTGTGTTTCTAAAGTAGCGATTCTTGTTAGTAGATTTGAATATAGTTCTCTAGACTGTTTATTTAGTTTTGCCTTAAGTTTAATTAGTGTCCCCCGTATTACCGATTTATGGGCTTCCCATTCTATAATAGATGAGGAGGTAGTATTTTCGTTAAGGGAGAAATATTCAGTTAGACCCTTTCCTAATTCTTCTATTATTTGGGGATTGTCGAGAAGTGTATCGTCTATCCTCCATGTTCTAGACACTATGGGGAGATCTGGCCAAATGATAGAGCAGGTGATAGGAGCATGGTCAGACCATGTAATGTTTCCTATATCGCATCGGTCTATGAGAGAGAGGCCAGTAGAGTCTGAAAATATGTAGTCAATTCGCGTGTAGCAGTCATGGGGGGAAGAGTAGAAGGTGTAGTCTTTCGCATTGGGGTTCAATGTTCTCCAAATATCATGGAGTGACACTGCAGTCAAGGAGTTTCTGACTGATTTAAGGGTGGCTTTGGGAACATTGGTGACACCCCGGGAGGCATCCAACAGTGGATCAAGTGAGACATTAAAATCTCCAGCCAGGAGTATCACTCCTTTAGAGTGGTCAAGAAGCAAATTTGCAATTTTTTTGAAGAAGATACCCTGGTTTTGATTTGGTGCATAGATATTGAGAAGTGTAATGTGTTGTCCGAAAAGTGTGCCAACTATTAAAGCATATCTACCTTCTGGATCTTTGAGTGTAAGTGAGATTTGGAGTGGTAGTGACTTATGAATTAATATACCCACCCCCCCCTTCTTGCATGTTCCTGAGGCAAAGCATGTCAATGGATAGGATTGAGGAATCCATCTGGGCTCCCTACCTTTTCGAAAGTGAGTTTCCTGAATCATCAGGATCTGGCTGTTAAGTTTGCTCAATTCTTTGAGCGCTATAGATCGTTTGCCCGGACTGTTGAGTCCCTTTGCATTAATTGAAGTTAATCTAAATGAGTGTTCCTGAAATCTACTGCACCTCGCAGACATCTCGATGGTTGTAGGTGGGGGGAGTCAGGGAGGGGAAAGGGGAAGAGAAAAAAAAAAAAAAAAAGAAGAAAAGAGGGAAAAAGGAGAGTGAGATTAGTAAAGGGCAGAGAGAACTCTGGGAATGAGGGCTGAAAAGAGAATTAGAGTAGAAAAGGGGTGTTATTCTTCTAACAAATATATCTGAAAGATAAAACTGGTCGTGAGAAGAAATTCAATTAGGGGAAGTATCCCCAGCAACGACATATAATATTTTTATTATAAAACAGATCAATATGTCTTCCGAGAGCAGGAGGGGGAAGGGGGAGGGAAGGGGAGGAGAGGTAGAGGTAAAAGATGGGGGTTTAAGGGGGGGGTAGGAGGCTAAGGGGGAGAGGTGGGAGGGAAGGACGGGGGTTCTGGAGAGAGGAGATCATCCTGATAGATACTATATGTAGATATGAGACTTGAAACTCAAGATGACATATGTAGATTATTCACAGAGAAAAAACAGGAAAGAATCTCTTTGAACCTTTATAATACATATGATCACATTTTAAGGGCTAATGATAGACCTGTAAGAAAGCACATATATATAGCACATAATGATTTGTTATAACCACTGGTTTTATACATCTATAATCGGTTATCACCAATATAAGTTCAGGGTTCATCTGATGGGAGAACTATACAATTACAGTTCAGAAGAAGGATATGATGTATGAAGTCCGGTAGCAAATTCAACATTCCAAACTGATTAGTACATAAAATTAACACAACTATTGTCAAACGCAATTTAAACTATAATAAACCTTAGTGAGTAACAGGGTATAAACGTTATTAAAGGATACATCTTTTGTGTGGATAGGGTCCAGCAGTCTCTAGTTGGGACCAAACTGAGCACCTAATATCTGGTCTCATGATACTGTAGACTTGTGAGTCCAGGATGTGGCTGGATGAGGTTCAATGGTGAACCAGGTCATTAGAGAAAAAAGTTCCTCCCAAAAAGGGGAAATGATGGAAAGACGAGGAGGAGGGTTGATCAGGGTTGAGTAACGCCAGGCAGAGGAGCCCCTCTGCTGTGTGTCCCCACTGAATGGTCCTGAGAGGAGGAGGCGCTGTCTTCTGTCCACTGTAAGGAGAGTTCTTTGAAGAAGATGTTAGGATCCGAGCCCGGACGGAAAACTGCTGACTTGTTATTGTGTGTTGCAATTAGGGAGACTGGGAATCCCCATCTATATTGCACTCTGTTGATTTTCAGATTAGATGTGATGTGGGAGAGGTCTTTCCTCTTCTGCAAGGTGATAGGAGATAAATCTGAAAATAATTGGATTTCCTCTCCCGCATGTAGTATAGTATTCTTTTCTCTTGCACAACGTAAAAGATCTTCTCTATCTTTAAATCTAAGAAATTTGACAATAATGTCACGTGGAGGAGCCTTAGGAGGCGGTTTGGCTCTTAGAGCTCTGTGGGCTCTTTCTATTTGAATTTCCTCCGCTGTGGGGCTATCTTTTATCACCCTAAAGAGGGCTTGGAGGTACCCTTCGATTGCAGGGGGGTGTATAGTTTCGGAAACACCTCTAACTCTCAGGTTGTTTCGGCGGCACCGATTTTCCAGATCCTCCATTTTATCAGACAGCTCTTGTATCTTTCTTTCTTGGTTTTGAGTGGTAGAGGAACTGGATTGGATCGCTGCTTGAATGGTTTTTTGATTTGCTTCAAGGGAAGAAACTCTCTTGTCCATCACTCCCAAATCTTTCTTAAGGTCCCCAAATAATGTTCTCATTTCGTGTAGCACTACCTTGATATCATCTTTTGATGATAGGTGCATGATATCATTCTTGGTAACAAAGGGGTTTGTAATGGGGTCTTTGGCTTGAACTGTAGTAGACATTTCTGGATGAGTAGTAATAGGATCTGCAACAACCACTGTGTCTGGTGTTTCACGAGGTTTAAGAAACTGGTTTAGTGTCTTTGAGGTTAATGCTTTTTCGCTCTTGTTTTGTCTCTTGCAAGGCATCCCCTACAAGTTTATTATAGGAATATGACCACAGTGGAGTGAGAATAAAAGCAATATCCAATTGGAGTGTGTTTCTTTCCCTATCAACTTGTAATGAAATCACCCTGTAAAGTGCTTCTAATTGATAAGTCAGTGCAAGCTATTGTGAGCTAGCAGTCTTGTTTTGTCCCTTTCACTATCTTAAACACTCTATTTCTTGTCAGCTTTGTTTTTTATTTTTTTTTTGGCTGATAGAATTCACCTCTCTTCTGTCTTTTCTGCTACCTTTTAGTCTGAGTGTTTTTACTGTAGTCAGTGACTGAGATAGTGAGTTACTAAACGGAGGGGTGCTGTGTACTGCTGCCTCAGAATTTCCCAGTCTGGCAGCTTATCAAAAATGGCGCATATTTTTAGAAGGGGAAGCCAAGGAAGATTATATGCAGGAGCATAGGCTATATATGTCTATAAACAGACGTAACAAGTACCTGAATGTGAAGCCGGTGAGTCGGCTGATGATGCCTAAGAAATTCCTCTTGCACCCACGTGGTATGTCCGCCGGCCGGTGCCTTTCCAACCTGCAATCCCAGCGTTGGCGTGATGATGCGGGGTAAGCCGGGTGCGTCCGAGCGCTGCTGAGTGAGCTGAGGGATCGCAGGCTATATCGGCAATTAGATTTAGTGAGTGGCGGGTGTTTACTGGTTTCTCTGATCCAGTCGTCCGATGTGTAAGCTTTTCAGGGCCTCACCTCCTCACTCGTGTAGGCTCCCGTTCCTCTATAAGTTCATAAGTAGTTTGCGGTTGTTAAAGGATTACCGCTTGGGTCTTGGCATTGTTGGGGACTAATAGGAGGTAGTGGGGAAAGAAATTAGGTGTTCCTGCTTTCAGAATTGGCAATTAGTCGACGCTGGGGATGGGAGCCCTTCTAACTAGCGGCCATCTTCCAGCGTGGCCTGACTCCGCCCCGCTTACATTTATTTTTTATGTGTTTTGTGACAGTTAACTAAAGCTCTGAGGTTGGGATATCCCAACACATGTTAAATTAAATTACACTCAAGCATTTGCATTTACTTTTAATTTGTAATACAAGCACTACATTCGACCAGCGCAAACAGAAGTTTGTTCATAACTGTTAGCGCCACTCGTAATCTGGCCCATTGTGTGTGTAATGATGTGTATGCTTATGTTATATCTTAAGTTCAATAGCTATGCATAGTTAATTTTATGTATTGTGAAACAGTTAACATTTTGAGTCTTGTGATTGGGGGGTTGGGCATTAGTTGTTGTAAAATGGATGCTGCTAATTAAATCCAGATTCTTGATAAAGCTCCTCGTCTGCCAATATTTTAAGTAAAAATCATCACATGGTACCAGGAGTGGGATCTATGGTGACATGGTAGCAAACAGCAACTCAAAGAACATTCCGTCTCTGGATTTAGAGTCAGGGAACATTTCTGAGAATTGGTCAAAATGGAGGGAGCTGATTGAACTTGTGTTTGCAGGCCCAGATGCAGACAGATGGACTGATCAACAGAACACAGCACACTTTCTGATATACTTAATTAAAGAAAAAAGAATACACTTTGAAAGCACTCCCAGGTTGATTGCAAAAATTATATATGTTTATCACTTGATTCAATCCAAGGATGGAATTAGGGAGACAAGAAAATTAGCTATAGTTAAAATATAACTTTTATTGGGGTCAAAAATAAAATAGGAAAAAATTAAAAACACACTAAAGCACCGACTGTAGTATACTAAGATTAGCGTGGCAATCTGCTAATCAACAATAGTGCACCGAAACAATACCTCTATTCAAGGGTATCACCAATATCGGCTACATGCGTAAGGGTTAAATATCAGTTAATTCACAAATAATAAGTTGTGATGAAATTAGAACACTTTATGCATATAGTAACTCTACAAGCGAGAGAGTAGAGTGAATAGAATGTCACTATTGTCTAGAACAGGGGTCGCCAACCATTCGGACCTCAGGGACCACTAAACTCACAATTTTGAATCCTGTGGACCACTAACATAATAATAATTGTTATATATATATATATATATATATATATATATATATATATATATATATATATATATATATATATATATATATATATATATATATATATACATTGTGTGTGTGTGTGTATATATATATATATATATATATATACATACATACATACACAAACACACACATACTGTACATAACTAGTATAACCATAGCTAAGTTTACATTATGTATATATTTACATGTTTAAGAATTATTTTTTGGAATTAACCAACTGAATGACAAAACTGAGAGAATACTTCCTAATGAGTAGGGAGATTGTAATTTAACTCCTACTCCATTTTCACTGATGCCCAGCCAGGCACTGTAGGGAGTTGCGGCACGACAGGGTGACACCATCAGAGGAGACTAATTCCTGCTTGATGGTGTCAAGGACCACCAACATCTTCTGAGTGCTTCTGTAAAAGCTTCTGGTCAGCCAGGCTCATATATACCAAAGGATTAATTAATGGGGTTCAGCATGTGTTAATAGAGCCGACTCTATTAATATTAGTCATTTGCTCGAGTGATACTTAATATGGTTGAATTCACCAGGCAAACCGCCAAACGATATGAGTAGAGATTATATAATGTGGCAAAAAGTAATGTGTGATTCAAACACTTAAGTAACAGCATGTAAGTAGCGTGCTGCTACTTAAGTGTTTGAATCACACATTACTTTTTGCCACATTATATAATCTCTACTCATATCGTTTGGCGGTTTGCCTGGTGAATTCAACCATATTAAGTATCACTCGAGCAAATGACTAATATTAATAGAGTCGGCTCTATTACCACATACTGAACCCCATTAATTAATCCTTTGGTATATATGAGCCTGGCTGACCAGAAGCTTTTACAGAAGCACTCAGTTACTACGGAGACTCTGCTCACATAGAGCATGGTATAGGATCTTAGTGCATTATATTTTCAGCAGTGTCAATAAGCATACCTATGCACTTTTAGCACCAGGGTAATTTACCAGCAATTGAATTTGTTATTGACAAAGTTACATGTCCTTACTTTATTTAGAAACCTGAGCATTTTTAACATTGCTTACATTCCACACTTGTAAGCAGTAATATCTAGTGGTTTAATATATCAGTGATGTACTCGGTATTACCTTTAAATTCAGTGAACAACTGAATTAATACTTTAGGTCTTATACCTTGTCTATACACTTACCTATTCAAGTTGGGTTGCATCCATATTTTATCTTTAGATCTGGTACACAGCTATTAACTGTCCAACCTAACATTTCTAGACAATAGTGACATTCTATTCACTCTACTCTCTTGCTTGTAGAGTTACTATATGCATAAAGTGTTCTAATTTCATCACAACTTATTATTTGTGAATTAACTGATATTTAACCCTTACGCATATAGCCGATATTGGTGATACCCTTGAATAGAGGTATTGTTTGGGTGCACTATTGTTGATTAGCAGATTGCCACACTAATCTTAGTATACTACAGTCGGTGCTTTAGTGTGTTTTTAATTTTTTTCTATTTTATTTTTGACCCCAATAAAAGTTATATTTTAAATATAGCTAATTTTCTTGTCTCCCTAATTCCATCTTTGGATTGAATCAAGTGATAAACATATATAATTTTTGCAATCAACCAGGGAGTGCTTTCAAAGTGTATTCTTTTTTCTTTAATTAAGTATTCAAGTCGATACACACAGCACCCACACTAAGCTGTACCAGTTGGCTAAATAAAGGAAAGACAGGTCTCTTATATACAAGTAGTGCCATTGGTAATCCTTCTAACCTATTACACTTTCTGATATGTGTGGGACAAAAAGAATGTGATGTGTGCTGAGCTTTGCAGGCAAGCGGAGATATCACTGCAGATGACAAGAAAAAACCAGAGGTATTTGCAAAGTTTAAAGCCTATTACAACCCAAGGAAAAACTCCACAGTGCAAAGGAAATTGTTTTATTAGAGGAATACGTGTGGAGGTGAATCTGTGGATGAATGGGTGACACAGCTACGCTTGCTTGCCAAAGACTGTGCTTTTTATGATGCGGGTGTTATGATAAAAGACCGTATTCTGATGGGCAGTAAGTTTAAAGAATTTCCAGAAAAGCTGCTGCAGGAAGAAGATTTAAATCTTGAGAAAGCCATCAGGATTGCTAGAGCATATGAAATGTCAAGAAAGGACATGCAGGTACTGGAAGGAACACAGCACCAGATCAGTGCTATAAAACATCAAAGCAGCAGATAACAGCAAGAAGGAAGACACAAAGGGAAAAAAGGCAAGTGGGACACTGGGACAAGTAACACACAAGCAACCTGTGGTTATTGTGGAAACATGCACAACAAAAATGCTGCCTGTCCTGCAAGGTGGCAGATACTGTATGTAATAAATGCAACTTGAAAAGAGGACATTTTGCCAGAGTGTGCAAACTGTTTTCTCATATATCAAGGACACAAACACAAGCTGTACACGCCATAGAGGACAATGATGACAATGCAGGGTCAAACTCAGATTGCACCCCAATATATCTTGCAGGAGTTCAGAAATCACATAATTCAGCAGATGAAGCAAAAACTCCAGTCACATTTAAAATAGATACAGGGGCACAAGTAAACTGTGGGTCAAGCCACATATACCACATATACCTGGAACTCCTCAGGAATGAATCCCCCTTAGAGACTCAAGACCTACCAAAACTGTTGGGATACGGAGGTGAAAAGCTGAAAGTGAAGGGTCGCTGCCATGCAAAATGTGTTTACAAGTAAAGATTAGACAAGATACCAAGCAGGATAAAGTACTAGAGAAACTAATTTGTGTCATGTGCAATGGCTGGCCAGAATAAAACAAAAGAAGCTTTCTCCTGAATTGCAGGGATTTTGACCTGTGAGAAATGAGCTATACTTTCATATGGATATCATATTCATGGGTGACCGTATTCTCATTCTCAAGTCACAGCAGGCAGAAGTACTGGAACAAATCCACCAGGGTCATTTAGGCATTACTCTGTGTAAGCGCAGAGCACGTGATTTGGTTTACTGGCCAAATTTGAACCTTGATACTGAGACACTTGTGAAGACATGTGAAACCTGACAGACATTTCAAAAATACAACGCAAAAGAACCTCTTATACCATGGTCCACGCCTTCACAGGCATGGCAGAGACTGGCTATAGAAATATTTCATTTTAAGGACAACCATTACCTGATAGTATTAGATTATACAGCAAATTATTTGAGCTAGTGCAGCTGAGAAATCTACAAGCATCAGCAGTCAGTTGGGCTTTCAAAACAACACTCTCGAGACATGGAGTGTGTGAAGAGCTTGTATCTATATAATGGCCCGCAATTCTCAAGTGCTGAATTCCAGTGTTTTCTGTGTGAATGGGGAGTCAGGCACAAACCAATAAACCCTTATCACTCACAGGCCAATTGTTTAGCTGAGAAGTATGTTGGCATAGCCAAATCCATTATTCGAAAAGCACAATCACCAGGGCAGGATGTATACCTTGGCCTGTTAAACTATGGTGCAAAAACCCATGGAAGGTTTACCTGCACAGCTACTCATGGGTAGAGCACTGAGGACCATGGTGCTATTGCCAGGACCACCACTAGAAATTTTGGGGCCCCTTACTTAACCACCATTGATCATTCCCCCCCAGGATAGAGACATCCACAGAAAATGCACCAAGATATACACACGCACACCCTCACAGAGACACCCACAGAAAATGCACGAAGACATACGCACACACCCTCACAGAGACACCCAAAGAAAATGCGCAAAGACATATGCACACACCCTCACAGAGACATCCACAGAAAACACAGACATCCATACACACACACACCCTTACAGAGACATCCACAGAAAACACACAAAGACATAAACACCCACCCTCAGAGGCATCCACAGAAAATACACAAAGACATGCATACACACACACACACACACACACACCCTCACAGAGACACACACAGAAAATGTACAAAGTCATAGAGCAGCTCCTTACTGCCTGCTCTCCTCCTGCTTGTCTCTCCTATGCCACAGCCACTGCCCTGCCCCCACCTCCCAGCCTCACAGCCCTCCCACCTCCCTGCACCTATTTAATGGAGGTTGCTGCTGCCTTAGTTTAAGACAGAAGCTCCTTCTTGCCTGCTCTCCTCCTGCTTGTCTCTTCCATGCCACAGTCACTGGCCTGCTCCCCACCTCCAAGCACAGCACAGGTAACTCTTTCTTAACTTTCTTTCTACAGCCACTGCCCCCCGCATCACAGCCTCACAGCCCTCCCACCTCCCTGCACCTAGTTAATAACGGTTGCTGCTGCCTTAGTTCCTTCCTATCTGCTCTCCTCCTGCTTGTCTCTCCCATGCCACAGCCACTGTCCTTCCCCCTGCCACCCAGCACAGCACAGGTAACTCTCTTTCTTAACTTTCTTTCTACAGCCAATGCCATGCCCCCCGCCTCCTAGCCTCACAGCACTCCCACCTCACTGCACATATTTAATGGAGGTCGCTGCACGGCGAGTGCGGCACTAGTGCACCAAAGGCAAGCCCGTCAGCGCCTATCTGCACCTGAACCATGCCCAGCACCACGAACCCTGGCTCCTACAAACACCGCCGCTACAATACCAGCACCCTCCTCCATCTCAACACCGGTAGATCATCTGCCTGCCACCACGCATCCCCGATGAACACCATAGGACCCTGTAACTGCCGCAACTGCTCCTTCTCCCTCCGGACCACTAACCCACCAATCACCTCATGCAAAAACAACCGCAACCACCTCAACTGCATCCTCCTCAACATCCGCTCCGTCCACAAGAACGCCATTGAAATCTGGAACCTGCTCAACTCCAGCTCCCCAGACTTCGCCTTCCTCACCAAAACCTGGCTGAACCCCACATCAATGTCTGACATCGCCATCACCATCCCCGACACATACAAGATCTCCCACAAGGACCACAGCAACCAACTGGAGGAGGCATTGCCATTGTCCACAAACACTCCCTGCACATCACAACCAGCTCCGACTACCACTCACCAGGCTTGGAACACCTACACTTCAAGATCCAGGTCAGTCCCAACACCACTCTCCGCGGCACCCTCATCTACAGACCTCTCGGACCTCGTTCTGCCTTCTGCGACTCCATCACTGACCTCATCACACCCCATGCCCTCGCCTCAACAGACTACATCCTCCTTGGTGACCTCAACTTCCACCTAGTAAACCCCAACAACCACAACACCACCAACCTCTTGGAAAACCTTGGAACCATTGGACTGAAGCAACTCGTCAATTGCCCAACCCACTTAGCCGTACACACCCTTCACCCTATCTTCTCTGCAGGCAACTACATCTCAGTCAACCACATCACTGAACTCCATTGGACCGACCACCATTGCGTACACTTTTCCTTCAACAAACCCACCACACATCTCCGGCAGCACCACCCGCCCCACAGAAACTGGAACAATATCACTGAAGACCACCCTGAACAAGTCCCACCCAGCTACCTCCACAGATGCCAACCCCTCCGCCCGCAACCTCCACCATTGGCTCACAGACTGCGCCGACACCCTTGCCCACTCAAGAAATCATCCAACCGCCAACCCACCAACAAGGCCAGTTGGTTCACCCCGACCGTCCATGACTCCAAACCCCACTGCAGGCAAAGGACCTGGAGATCCAGCAAGACCCCTGCAAATAAAATGGCCTACAAAGAAGCCATCACTACCCACCACCACCATCTCATCAAAACCATCAAGAAGACAGCCAACCAAGACAGAATCAACACCAACGTCCACAACAGCAAGGAATTCTCCAATCCTGACAGTGACACCAAAGTCATCCCGCCCTCCCAGGAACTCTGCGATAACCTCGCAACGTACTTCCACCGCAAGATCATCAACATCTATGACAGCTTTGCGCCCCAGAACTCACCCACCACCGCCGACCACCCAACTCCCACCGATACCTCACCCAAATACACCACCATCTACCCCCCACGGACCAACTGGAGCCCCCTCAACACAGAGGACACCATCAGAATCATGAGATCGATCCACGCTCGGACCCATGCCCACATCACATATTCAACAAAGCAGGTTACACCATCGCCCCGAGCACCATTAACTGCTTCATTGAAACCGGCACCTTCCCGGATGATTGGAAGCATGCAGAATTAAAACCCCTACTGAAAAAACCCACAGCTGACCCCAATGATCAGAAGAACTACCGCCCCATCTCTCTGCTCCCCTTTGTGGCCAAAGTCATCGAGAAGTCCATCAACGAGGCCAACCACACCATGGACCCCTCCCAATCCGGTTTCAGGAGCAACCACAGCACCGAGACCGCCCTCCTCACTGCCACAGATGAAATCCTCACCCTACATGACCAAGAAGAGACCACCACCCTCATCCTCCTAGACCTCTCAGCAGCATTCAACACTGTCTCCCACCTCACCCTCCGCACTTGCCTACATGACGCCAACATACACGATAAAGCACTGAAATAGATCACCTCCTTCCTCACCGGCAGAACCCAGAAAGTTAGACTCCCACCCTTTACCTCCAAACCCACAGAGATCAGCTGCGGTGTACCCCAAGGCTCTTTGTTCAGCCCCACCCTATTCAATATCTACATGGCCCCTCTCCCCACCATCACCCGACGACGCAACTTCAACATCGTGTCCTACGCTGACAACACCCAGCTAATCATCCCACTCACCAGTGACCCCACCACCACCAAGAGAAACATCCATGTAGGGCTGACAGCAGTTGCCCCCTGGATGAGCTACAACTGCCTAAAGCTGAACACAGACAAGACCAAAGTCCTCCTCCTCAGTCCCACCACATCCACCTGGAATAACTCCTGGTGGCCCACAGCCCTCAGACATCCTTCAACCCCCACCGTCCATGCACGAAATCTAGGGGTCATCATGGACTCATCGCTCTCCATGGACTGACAAATCAGCGCCGTCTCCTCTGCATGCTGCCACACACTCCATCTTCAAATGGATCCCAGCAGAGACCAGGAAAACTGTCACCAATGCCCTCGTCAGCAGCTGACTGGACTACGGCAACGCACTTTATGGCGGCTCTACCATCAAGCTCCAAAAGAGACTCCAGTGCATCCAGAAAGCCTTGGCCAGACTCATCCTCGACATCCCTCACCAATGCCACATCACCAAACACCTGCAGAACCTGCACTGGCTCCCCATCAACAAAAGAATAACCTTCAAGCTTCTCACCCACGCATTCAAGGCTCTCCACAACATCGGTCCCGAATACATGAACCACCGCATTACCTTCTACACCCCCTTACTTAACCACCATTGATCATTCCCCCCCCAGGATAGAGACATCCACAGAAAATGCACCAAGATATACACACGCACACCCTCACAGAGACACCCACAGAAAATGCACGAAGACATACGCACACACCCTCACAGAGACACCCAAAGAAAATGCGCAAAGACATATGCACACACCCTCACAGAGACATCCACAGAAAACACAGACATCCATACACACACACCCCCTTACAGAGACATCCACAGAAAACACACAAAGACATAAACACCCACCCTCAGAGGCATCCACAGAAAATACACAAAGACATGCATACACACACACACACACACACACACCCTCACAGAGACACACACAGAAAATGTACAAAGTCATAGAGCAGCTCCTTACTGCCTGCTCTCCTCCTGCTTGTCTCTCCTATGCCACAGCCACTGCCCTGCCCCCACCTCCCAGCCTCACAGCCCTCCCACCTCCCTGCACCTATTTAATGGAGGTTGCTGCTGCCTTAGTTTAAGACAGAAGCTCCTTCTTGCCTGCTCTCCTCCTGCTTGTCTCTTCCATGCCACAGTCACTGGCCTGCTCCCCACCTCCAAGCACAGCACAGGTAACTCTTTCTTAACTTTCTTTCTACAGCCACTGCCCCCCGCATCACAGCCTCACAGCCCTCCCACCTCCCTGCACCTAGTTAATAACGGTTGCTGCTGCCTTAGTTCCTTCCTATCTGCTCTCCTCCTGCTTGTCTCTCCCATGCCACAGCCACTGTCCTTCCCCCTGCCACCCAGCACAGCACAGGTAACTCTCTTTCTTAACTTTCTTTCTACAGCCAATGCCATGCCCCCCGCCTCCTAGCCTCACAGCACTCCCACCTCACTGCACATATTTAATGGAGGTCGCTGCACGGCGAGTGCGGCACTAGTGCACCAAAGGCAAGCCCATCAGCGCCTATCTGCACCTGAACCATGCCCAGCACCACGAACCCTGGCTCCTACAAACACCGCCGCTACAATACCAGCACCCTCCTCCATCTCAACACCGGTAGATCATCTGCCTGCCACCACGCATCCCCGATGAACACCATAGGACCCTGTAACTGCCGCAACTGCTCCTTCTCCCTCCGGACCACTAACCCACCAATCACCTCATGCAAAAACAACCGCAACCACCTCAACTGCATCCTCCTCAACATCCGCTCCGTCCACAAGAACGCCATTGAAATCTGGAACCTGCTCAACTCCAGCTCCCCAGACTTCGCCTTCCTCACCAAAACCTGGCTGAACCCCACATCAATGTCTGACATCGCCATCACCATCCCCGACACATACAAGATCTCCCACAAGGACCACAGCAACCAACTGGAGGAGGCATTGCCATTGTCCACAAACACTCCCTGCACATCACAACCAGCTCCGACTACCACTCACCAGGCTTGGAACACCTACACTTCAAGATCCAGGTCAGTCCCAACACCACTCTCCGCGGCACCCTCATCTACAGACCTCTCGGACCTCGTTCTGCCTTCTGCGACTCCATCACTGACCTCATCACACCCCATGCCCTCGCCTCAACAGACTACATCCTCCTTGGTGACCTCAACTTCCACCTAGTAAACCCCAACAACCACAACACCACCAACCTCTTGGAAAACCTTGGAACCATTGGACTGAAGCAACTCGTCAATTGCCCAACCCACTTAGCCGTACACACCCTTCACCCTATCTTCTCTGCAGGCAACTACATCTCAGTCAACCACATCACTGAACTCCATTGGACCGACCACCATTGCGTACACTTTTCCTTCAACAAACCCACCACACATTTCCGGCAGCACCACCCGCCCCACAGAAACTGGAACAATATCACTGAAGACCACCCTGAACAAGTCCCACCCAGCTACCTCCACAGATGCCAACCCCTCCGCCCGCAACCTCCACCATTGGCTCACAGACTGCGCCGACACCCTTGCCCACTCAAGAAATCATCCAACCGCCAACCCACCAACAAGGCCAGTTGGTTCACCCCGACCGTCCATGACTCCAAACCCCACTGCAGGCAAAGGACCTGGAGATCCAGCAAGACCCCTGCAAATAAAATGGCCTACAAAGAAGCCATCACTACCCACCACCACCATCTCATCAAAACCATCAAGAAGACAGCCAACCAAGACAGAATCAACACCAACGTCCACAACAGCAAGGAATTCTCCAATCCTGACAGTGACACCAAAGTCATCCCGCCCTCCCAGGAACTCTGCGATAACCTCGCAACGTACTTCCACCGCAAGATCATCAACATCTATGACAGCTTTGCGCCCCAGAACTCACCCACCACCGCCGACCACCCAACTCCCACCGATACCTCACCCAAATACACCACCATCTACCCCCCACGGACCAACTGGAGCCCCCTCAACACAGAGGACACCATCAGAATCATGAGATCGATCCACGCTCGGACCCATGCCCACATCACATATTCAACAAAGCAGGTTACACCATCGCCCCGAGCACCATTAACTGCTTCATTGAAACCGGCACCTTCCCGGATGATTGGAAGCATGCAGAATTAAAACCCCTACTGAAAAAACCCACAGCTGACCCCAATGATCAGAAGAACTACCGCCCCATCTCTCTGCTCCCCTTTGTGGCCAAAGTCATCGAGAAGTCCATCAACGAGGCCAACCACACCATGGACCCCTCCCAATCCGGTTTCAGGAGCAACCACAGCACCGAGACCGCCCTCCTCACTGCCACAGATGAAATCCTCACCCTACATGACCAAGAAGAGACCACCACCCTCATCCTCCTAGACCTCTCAGCAGCATTCAACACTGTCTCCCACCTCACCCTCCGCACTTGCCTACATGACGCCAACATACACGATAAAGCACTGAAATAGATCACCTCCTTCCTCACCGGCAGAACCCAGAAAGTTAGACTCCCACCCTTTACCTCCAAACCCACAGAGATCAGCTGCGGTGTACCCCAAGGCTCTTTGTTCAGCCCCACCCTATTCAATATCTACATGGCCCCTCTCCCCACCATCACCCGACGACGCAACTTCAACATCGTGTCCTACGCTGACAACACCCAGCTAATCATCCCACTCACCAGTGACCCCACCACCACCAAGAGAAACATCCATGTAGGGCTGACAGCAGTTGCCCCCTGGATGAGCTACAACTGCCTAAAGCTGAACACAGACAAGACCAAAGTCCTCCTCCTCAGTCCCACCACATCCACCTGGAATAACTCCTGGTGGCCCACAGCCCTCAGACATCCTTCAACCCCCACCGTCCATGCACGAAATTTAGGGGTCATCATGGACTCATCGCTCTCCATGGACTGACAAATCAGCGCCGTCTCCTCTGCATGCTGCCACACACTCCACCTGCTGCGAAAGATCTTCAAATGGATCCCAGCAGAGACCAGGAAAACTGTCACCAATGCCCTCGTCAGCAGCTGACTGGACTACGGCAACGCACTTTATGGCGGCTCTACCATCAAGCTCCAAAAGAGACTCCAGTGCATCCAGAAAGCCTTGGCCAGACTCATCCTCGACATCCCTCACCAATGCCACATCACCAAACACCTGCAGAACCTGCACTGGCTCCCCATCAACAAAAGAATAACCTTCAAGCTTCTCACCCACGCATTCAAGGCTCTCCACAACATCGGTCCCGAATACATGAACCACCGCATTACCTTCTACACCCCCTGCCAGACAACTTCGATCGGCCGACCACCCTCGCAGTCATCCCCCGCATCAGGAAATCCACAGTGGGAGGCAGATCCTTCTCTCACCTGGCAGCCAAGACTTGGAACACCCTCCCGCTGCACCTCAGACAAGCTATCACCCTAACTAAGTTCAGAAAGGACCTAAAGACCTGGCTCTTCGACTGAACTGCAACCCTCAGCACCTTGAGACCCTTACAAGAATCCGATAGATAGATAGATAGATAGATAGATAGATAGATAGATAGATAGATAGACACCCTCACAGAGATATCCGAAGAAAATGCACAAAGACAGACACACAATCACAGAAAAAAAAATACATATACACTCATAGAGACACCAACAAAAGCACCAAGACATAAACACAGACACCCACAGACACACTCACAGGAGATAAAATTTCTGCACATTGTCATCCCCTAAATCAACAGTGTGTGATATGCATGAAAAAAATAGCAGAAATGAAGAGATCACTTTTTAAAGAATCATATTTGTAAATGTGCAAACAAAAATACTTCTGTGAATTCAAAATTGTACAATAATGATCTTTCAGAATGGGTAGATGAAGAAAGGTACTTTTGAAAGGTTGACATATGTTTGGGGGGTTTTTCTTCCCATTTTTCCCAATCAAGAGCATCACTTCAAATCTGATGTACAAATGTTCCCATCCGTCAGCTATACTTGTCACGCCGCTCCCCTCCGCTCTGCTGTGGTCGTTGCCACGGACGCAGGCGCTCCTCCTGGTTGCTAGGGACATGGCAGTGTTACTGCAGCACAACGGTGACGTCATCATGGCCTGATTTGCTTGCTTGGCGCCAAACTAGGTCTATGTAAGTAGCTTCCTGTTATACTTACACTGCCCAAGTATAGGTGTTACTGTGTGTGCTCCTGGGTGCTATTCTCTGTATGTGTTGGATTGTTAACGTTACTGAACTCTGCCTACCTGACTACTCTGCTTCCTTAACCCCTAAAGCACTGGATTGCCATAATGTTGCTTAACCCCTAAATTACTGGATTGCCATAATGTTACTGAACTCTGCCTGTCTGACTGC
The DNA here is from genome assembly GCF_027579735.1 of Bombina bombina. Lineage (NCBI taxonomy): Eukaryota > Metazoa > Chordata > Amphibia > Anura > Bombinatoridae > Bombina > Bombina bombina. The sequence goes on from NC_069502.1 coordinate 511,770,939, forward strand.
TCTGCTTGATAAACCCCTAAAGTACTGGATTGCCATACTGTTGCTGAACTCTGCCTGTCTAACCACTCTTGCAGGGCTTAACCCTTGAACTATTGGATTTCTATACTGGTACATGGTACTCTGCCTACCTGACCACCCTATTGGTTTATCCCTGAACTGTTATATTACTGGTTTTCCTTTGTTCCTGATTCCTGCCTGTTTCCAGTCCTTCTATTGGTTTATCCTTGAACTGCCATTCCACTGGATTTCCTTCCTGTTACCGCTAAAGACTACCCTGCCTATTGTGAGTACTGCTTACCTCATTTTGCAAACTTTCTCTGATCTGGGAAATTTCGTATCATTTCAGCTTGACGCCGGGATAAGAAGACTACTGGCCAAGTTTGGTCTTATAGTGAAATATCCCACAAGAATTACATTATACTTGGGCCATGGACCCAAATGAGGTAACAAGAGCAGTTTACCTAAAAGGACAGATGTTGGGAACCCATACCGTACAATTGCAGAGTGGGGATTCTAAACTTGAGGCTATAACCGCAAAGCTCTCCTTACTACTTGCAGTGAAGTATACCGTTTCTGTTGTTCCACTGCCAGTCTCTGCTCCTAGTGCTGCAGCTTCTTCCCCTGATTTTGGAATTAAACCCGGATACCATTGCCTGACAAATATGAAGGTACTACTGATTGTAGGGGTTTTCTTAACCAGTGCAGGCTGCACTTTCGCAATGATCCTCACACCTTTCGGTCTCATCAGTCAAAGGTCACCTTTATCATTTACTTATTGAAAGACAAGGCCCTGGCCTGGGTCTCCCCCCTTTTGCAACAGAACGCTCAACTACTGAATGATGCGGATGCTTTCATTTCTGCATTATCTTCTGTGTTTGGGACTTCTGGCTGTGCTTCTGCTGTAGAATACTCTCTCCTGGATCTCCGACACAGTAATCGAACTGTGGCACAATATGCCATTGAGTTTCACACCTTGGCACTTGAGGCCACTTGGGGTGGCAGTGCTCTCAAGGCAGCCTTTAGGAGAGGCTTGCATGAATGCATCAAGGAGGAACTTACTTATCATGATGTTCCTTCCTCCTTGATGCATTCATACAAGCCTCTCCTAAAGGCTGCCTTGAGAGCACTGCCACCCCAAGTGGCAGTGCTCTCAAGGCAGCCTTTAGGAGAGGCTTGCATGAATGCATCAAGGAGGAACTTACTTATCATGATGTTCCTTCCTCCTTGGATGACTTTATAACACTTTGTATCAGAATAGATTTTCGTTTCCAGGAGAGACAAGCTGAGAGAGACAGAACTTGAAGAATCCTTCCCTCTCGTCCTCCTACTCGTCCAGTCTCTACACTATCCTCTACCTCTCCAGCACCTCCAGTCACCTCAGTAGAGGAACCCATGGATCTCTCCTCCTTCAAACCCACAGAGTCTGAAAGACAGAGAAGAAGGAGATTGAGACTATGCTTTTATTGTGGCTCTTGCTCCCACCAACTAAAGAATTGTGATATTCGGCCGGGAAAAGTCAATGCTTAGAGGATAATACTGGGGTACATCTAAGCATGTTCACTACTAAATCCCCTCACTCCTCTCGGATCCTGGTACCTGTTACCCTTACCTTCCTTCAGAATTCTGTCCACGCTCATGCCTTTATTGATTCAGGGGCAGCTGGAAATTTTCTGGATCACCGTTTTATGATTCAGGCAGGGTTGCCTCTTCTGCAGAAAAAATATTGTCTCAAAATAACTACTCTGGATGGCACTCCCCTTGCTTCAGTGTTAATCCATTTCAAATCAACACCCCTAACCCTGTCTGTGGGAGTCCTTCATTCGGAACAGTTGCAGTTTGATGTCATTCATTCCCCAGCAAAGCCTGTCATCCTTGGTCTTCCTTGGCTTCGTATACACAATCCACAGTTCGACTGGGCTGAAGGACAGTTGGCCTCCTGGGGTACCTCCTGCTTCCACTACTGCCATGCTAAGGTTACTCCTCTGATCCGCACCCCCATAGCGGGTCTACAGACCCCTTCAAGCCTTCCCTCAGTATATGCAGATTTCACAGATGTGTTTGAAAAGAAAGCAGCTGATGTGTTGCCACCCCACCATCCTTAAGACTGCAAAATTGACCTCTTTCCTGGAGCCCCACTTCCTAAAGGGAGGACTTATCCACTCTCCAAAGCCGAAACCAAGTCCATGGAGGAGTATATTCAAGAGAAGCTAGCTAAAGGTTTCATTCGCCCTTCCTCCTCTCCGGCCGGGGCTGGCTTCTTTTTCGTCAGTAAGAAGGATGGTGGGTATGGTATTGACTACAGGGCCTTAAACAACATCACTATCAAGAATAGCTATTTTATTCCTTTGATCACTGAACTTTATGATTCACTTCAGGATGCTCACTACTTCACCAAGCTGGACCTACGTGGGGCGTACAATCTGATTTGGATCTTCCCAGGGCATGAATGGAAGATCAGGGCATTATGAATACCTTGTAATGCCCTTTGGGCTGTGTAATGCCCCTGCAGTCTTCCAGGCATTTGTCAGATAGACTTGTGTGCCACTAAAAAATTTGGTTTGTTTCGTTTCCATTTAGTTAAAAAATAATTTAGTTTCCCCAAATTAGTTTAGTTAAGTTTTTAAAAAAAAATTGTTTCAGCAAATTAGTTACGTTCCGATAAATCGGTTTCGGATCCGTTTAGTTTTTTCTGATCCATTCTTACTTCATATGCATTATTCTATTCTGAAGTTATAGAATAATGCATATGAAAGAATGGATTAAAAAAAAAAAGAAAAATTTAACGTAACTAATGTGCCGGCGATTTCCGAAACAAAATTATGTAAAAACCGCTGCCGCCACCCACACCACCACTAAATTAAGCTATTAACCCCTAAACCCCTGTCCCCCCAGATCACTAACACTACCTAAACCTATTAACCGCTGCCCCCCCCCCACATCGCCAACACTAACTAAACCTATTAACCCCTAAACCGCAGTTCCCCGACATCGCTAACACTAACTAAACCTATTAACCCCTAAACCACACACCCCCCACATCGCCAACACTACCTAAACCTATTAACCCATAAACCGCTGTTCCCAAATATAGCCAACACTAACTAAATCTCTAAATAAAGTATTAACCCCTAAACCGCCGTTCCCAGACATCGCCGACACTAACTAAACCTATTAACTAAACCTATTAACTCCTAAACCGCACCCCCCCCCACATCATCAACACTACCTAAACCTATTAACCCCTAAACCACCGGCCCCCACATCTCAACAACCTAAATTAAACTATATTAACCCCTAAACCTAAACCTAACCCTAACTTTAACATCATTAAAATAGACCTAAATTAAAGTTACAATTAGTTATATTGTAACTAGCTTAGGTTTTATTTTTATTTCACAGGTAAGTTTGTACTTATTTTAACTAGGTAGACTAGTTAGTAAATAGTTATTAACTATTTACTAACTACCTAGCTAAAATAAAAACAAATTTACCTGTGAAATAAAAGTAAAACCTAAGTTGCCTTACACTAAAACCTAACAAAAAAACACACTACAAAACCAAAAAAATACTACCATTACAAAAAATAAAAAACACTAAAATTACAAAAAAATTTAAAAAAACTACCATTACAAAAAATAACAAACAAAATTATCCAAAACAATAAAAATTATTCCTATTCTAATACTCTGTTTAGAAAAAAACAAAAACTTGAAAATAAAAAAACTCCTAATCTATAATAAAGTACCAAGGGCCCTTTAAAGGGCCTTTTGTAGGCCCCTAAAAGGGTCTTTTGTAGGGCATTGCCCTAAAGAAATCAGCTCTTTTGCTAAAAAAAGAAAGACAAAAACCCCCTAACAGTATACGAACCCCCAGCCCCCAAATCCATAAACTAAAAATAAAGTTATACCTAATCTACCCATTGACATGAAAAGGGCATTTGTATGGGCATTGCCCTTAAAAGGGCATTCAGCTCTTTTACTGCCCTTTAAAAATAAAAAAATATCTATACTAAAAAAAAAAAACTACCCCAAAAAGAAAAAAAAACATTACACAAAATAACAAACAAATTATCCAAAATAAAAAAAAATATTCCTATTCTAATACCCCGTTTAAAAAAAACACCCCAAAATAAAAGAACCCTAATCTATAATAAACTACCAATAGCCCTTAGGGGCTTTTGTAGGGCATTGCCATAAAGAAATCAGCTCTTTTGCTGCAAAATAAAATCAACCCCCCTCTAACATTACAAACCCCCACCCCCACCCCCACCCAACCCACAAAATAAAATAACCTAACTAAAAAAAAAAATAATCTACCCATTGCCCCGAAAATTGCATTTGTATGGGCATACATTGCTCTTTTAAGAATTTATTACAAGAACAGAGACTCCTATTTTGCATTACCTTTCACTTTACTACTCAGACAGCATTTAAAAGTAAAACATTTGAATATTAACAGAAAAAATATGATAACAATGAGTATATAGTTGAGACCAATGAGAACAGTCCCTTGGTGGTCAGAGATAGCAAGGACCAATCAGATGTATCATAGTAGACATATAGAGACCAGAAAGTAGCAAAACCTCCTCTTTTCTCTTTGCTGCTCAGGAGTTAAGTTCAAATGCAAGGTCAATTCTATTGGCTAATCCAATCAGCCAATCGGATTGAACTTCAATCCGATTGGCTGATTACATCAGCCAATCAGATTTTTCCTACCTTCATTCTTATTGGCTGATAGAATCCTATTAGCCAAATGGAATTCGAGGGATGCCATCTTGGATGACGTCATTTAAAGGACCAGTCATTCGTCGGGTAGTCGTCGGTAGAGCTGAATGTTCCGCGCCGGAGGTCTTCAAGATGGATCCGCTCATCGCCGGAAGGATGAAGATAGAAGATGCCGCTTGGATGAAGATGTCTGCCGGTCCGGATGTCCTCTTCTACCCGGATAGGATGAAGACTTCTGCCCAGCTGGAGGACCACTTGTGCCCGCATCGGATGAAGAATTCGGCCCGGTTGGGTGAAGACGGCTCAAGGTAGGGTGATCTTCAATGGGGTAGTGTTAGGTTTATTTAAGGGGGGATGGATCGGGTGGGTTTTAGAGTAGGGGTGTGTGGGTGGTGGGTTGTAATGTTGGGGTGGTCTTGTATTTTATTTTACAGGTAAAAGAGCTGATTACTTCTGGGCAATGCCCCACAAAAAGCACTTTTAAGGGCTGGTAAAAGAGCTGATTACTTTTGTAATTTAGTATAGGGTAGGGAATTTTATTATTTTGGGGGGCTTTTTTATTTTATTAGGGGGCTTAGATTAGGTGTAATTAGATTAAAATTCTTGTAATATTTTTTTATTTTTTATAATTTAGTGTTTGTTTTTTGTACTATAGTTTATTTTTTTTAATTTTATTTTATGTTAGATAATTGTATTTAATTTATTTAATTAATTTATTTATAGTGTAGTGTTAGGTGTAATTGTAACTTAGGTTAGGATTTATTTTACAGGTAATTTTGTAATTATTTTAACTAGGTAGCTATTAAATAGTTATTAACTATTTAATAGTTATTGTACCTAGTTAAAATAAATACAAAGTTGCCTGTAAAATAAATATAAATCCTAAAATAGCTACAATGTAACTATTAGTTATATTATAGCTATATTAGGGTTTATTTTATAGGTATTTAGTTTTAAATAGGAATAATTTATTTAATTATATTAAATTTATTTTGTTTTATTTAAATTATATTTAACTTAGGGGGGTTTTAGGGTTAGACTTAGGTTGAGGGGTTAATACATTTATTATAGTAGCGGCAATGTTGAGGGCTTGAGATTAGGGGTTAATAATTGTAGGTAGGTGGCGGCGATGTTAGGGAGGGCAGATTAGGGGTTAATAAAATTTATTATAGTGTTTGCGAGGCGGGAGTGTGGCGGTTTAGGGGTTAATACATTTATTATAGTGGCGGCGATGTCCGGTCGGCAGGTTAGGGGTTAATAAGTGTAGGTAGGTGGCGGCGAGGTTGGGGGGGCAGATTAGGGAGTAATAAATATAATATAGGTGTCGGTGATGTTAGGGGCAGCAGATTAGGGGTTCATAGGGATAATGTAGGTGGCGGCAGTGTCTGGAGCTGCAGATTAGGGGTTAATAATAAAATGCAGGTGTCAGCGATAGCGAGGGCAGCAGATTAGGGGTTAATAAGTGTAAGTTTAGGGTTGTTTAGACTTGGGGTTCATGTTAGGGTGTTAGGTGTAGACTTAGAAAGTGTTTCCCCATAGGAAACAATGGGGCTGCGTTAGGAGCTGAACGCTGGTTTTTTGCAGGTGTTAGGTTTTTTTTCAGCCAGCTCAGCCCCATTGTATCGTGCATGACCACGTTTTTCCAGCTTACCGCTACCGTAAGCAACGCTGGTATTGAGGGTTGAAGTGGAGCTAAATTTTGCTCAACGCTCACTTTTCTGAGGCTAACGCAGCCATTCAGACAACTCGTAATACCAGCGTTGTCTAAAGGGTGCGCTGGAAAAAAAAGGCTTGTTAGCACCGCAGGTCTTTAACGACAATTTGTCCAGAATTTAATTAATAATTATTTTGAACCTTTAAAACAACAGATGGATCAGCTCCAATCTGTTATCAGTAATTTTAATGAAATTCAAGGTCATATATATAAAAAGGCTTCTAGCAAATCTAAACATCTAAACTTTCATCAGAAAGGAAATCTAATAAAGATCTGTCACATCAGCTGTGTTCTGACATTTCCATGCCTGCTCATAAATGCAGAAGTGAACACTCATCTGTTTCTGAAGCTGAATCAGATATTATTATACCTAGAAAATGTAAAACTTCTCGCAAAAGGAAGTTTAGAGTTGATTCTGATTCTTCAGATAATAATTATGATGAAAACTTTAAAATGGATATAAAAAACATTGATTCTGATAATGAATCATTAGAGTCATATAAATCTAATACTACTTTATTAAATATGTTTTCATCTTCCTCTGATGATTCTCCCCAACCTAAGAGAAGGAAGAAAGCCTTAAAAAATAAAAAAACTTTTCTGGTTGATAATTTAGGTCTTCCTTATACAGACCCAAATGACCTACATCATCCTAGGTCTTCACAATGGAGACCTTCCAAAAGAGTCTCTAAGTTTATAGATTTTTACATTAGGAGACCTTTGTCAAAAAGACGAAAAATACTCTAAAAGCTGAGTGTCCTAGACCAGAGTTGCCTCATAACACTCACTTGACTCCAGAAATTGATCAAAATTTATTAAAATTTATTGGAACTAAGAAAGCTAATCTTAGATCTGGTCCTGACAGATTCTTAAAATCCTGTCAAGATAAACTTTTAGATACTTTAGGACCGGTTACTAAATTGTTTGAATTGTCTGTGAACGCCATTGCAGAAAACTACTTATTGGACCCTTTTACTATAAGGGAATGGTTACAGAGAACAGTTTATTTTCTAGGGGATGCTAACACTACTTTAGCTTCTCAACGTAGAAGGTTAGTTTTGCGTTGTATTGACCCTAAGATCCCTGATTTTGCCTCCACAGAAATGGGTCCTGAGGCAGATGGCATTTTATTTGGTGACTCTGGCCTTAAACAATTAAGTCATTACGTTAATACCTTTAATTCTTTGAATAAGATTAAAAGTAATACACAATTCTTTTTTTATCAAAATCAACCTCAAAGAGTTTTTTCAAGGGTTGGAAAAGGCAGAGACAGCTTTTCCAGCCGCAATTCAACAATATCAAGGTCTCATTTCCACAACTTTGTTACACCCTCAACCTCCCACCAAAATTTCTTTCCATCACGTTCAAGACAGAGATTTTCTAGGGGTTTCAGATACAGGATCAACAGAAGACCCTTCCAAGGTAAGTTTAATCACCTCTCCTTCCATTCCTTTTTTCCAACAAAAAATAGGAGGAAGATTAGCTTTTTTCCTTTCAGAATGGCAAAAGAATTCTGCAGATCCATGGATTTTACAGACTGTTTCAGGCCTTCAGTTCGAATTCATAGAAACTCCTTTTCAAAATTCTTTACCCAATCCAATTAAATTTTGTCAAAAAGACCAATTACTTCTAGACAAAGAAATTTCAGAATGCAGTAGAGCCTGCTTACAATTCAAGAAATTATTTCATAAGCAATATGTTTCTAGTCCAAAAGAAAGAAGGCAGTTATCGTCCTGTTATAAATTTAAGAGATCTAAATTATTTTCTAATCTACAATCATTTCAAGATGGAGGGAATTCATCTTCTCAGAGATTGTCTTTACAACAACGACTGGCTTGTAAGATTAGATCTGAAAGATGCTTATTTCACAATTCCCATTCATTTAAATTTCAGAAATTATCTCAGATTCCTTTGGAACGACACTTTATAGCAGTTTACCTGTCTTCCTTTTGGTCTTTCTTCTGCCCCATGGGTTTTTACAAAGATATTGAAACCTATGATAGCTTGGCTTCGGAAAAGCGGAATTTGTCTAATTATTTACTTAGACGATATCCTTCTTATTCATCAGTCCCCTTCTAGCCTGCAAGATCATCTTTCCCTTACTATTTCCTCAATTCAAAATTTAGGTTTTATTATCAATTTCAAGAAATCAGCCTTAATTCCATCTCAGAACCTAATTTTCTTAGGTTTCAACATAGATACCATTTCTGCCTCTCTAAGTCTTCCTTTAGACAAAATAAAGAAAATAAAGAAAGAAATTTCTTATGCTCTTATCAAAAAATGCTTTCCACTTTGTCTTATGGCCAGAATTATTGGCCTCCTTTCTTCTTCCATCCAAGCAATCTTTCCAGCTCCTCTACATTACAGAGCCCTTCAGAGGGTAAAGTTATTTTACCTCAGAAAAGGTTTTTCTTATCAACATCTGATTTGCTTATCGGAGGAAGCTATAGAAGAATTGAATTGGTGGTTTATCAATAAGGAAGTATGGAATGGCAAAGCCATTTTTGGAAGCTCACCGGACATAATTATAGAATCAGATGCGAGCAACTCCGGTTGGGGAGCAACGTGTAGTTCCCAAATTTCGGGAGGAAAATGGTCTGCTATGGAGAAAAATCTTCATATAAATTGTCGGGAACTTTTGGCAGGAGCATTTGCCATCAAAAGCTTTATCAAACATTCTCATCCTATTACGGTTCTTCTTTGTATGGACAATATATCAGCTGTTCGATATATAAATCGTTTAGGTGGGACAACTTCAAAAATGTTATCTATTTTAACCAAAGACTTAATCCATTATTGTCTTTCCTAAAACATATCTATTCAAGCAGAATATCTTCCTGGTCTCAACAATCAAATAGCAGATTGGGGTTCGAGATACCTTACGGATTTCAGCGATTGGATGTTGAAACCTTCTCTTTTTCAACAAAGTCTTCAGATAAAGAGGTCCATTTGTAATAGATCTTTTTGCCTCTCAATTAAATCAACAAATTCTTCCTTTTTTCAGTTGGAAACCGGATCCGGAAGCTCTAGCAATAGATGCTTTTCTCCAACAATGGCCTCTTCAAGGAGTATATGCTTTTCCTCCTTTTTCAATGATTCTTCGGACTCTTTTATTTGTCAAGAGACATCAGATTTCCCTTCTAATCATGACTCCTTTTTAGCCAAATCAAGTTTGGTACCCATATCTTCTGGAGCTGTCCTTCCTTCCTCCAATTCTTCTTCCCAATATATTAGACCTTCTCACAGATCCAAACGGAGAATTTCACACTTTAGTACTTCAAGGCAACCCCCACCTTAGCTTGGATGATTTCAGGGGATCCTGGTCTAGCAGTGGACTTTCGGAACATGCTAAACTCCTCCTTCAAGACTCTTGGGCCCCTGGAACCCAAAAAAATTATATTTCCGCTTTTAATTAAGTGGTCTAGCTGGTGCCATAACAAACACTTGGATCCCGTTTCAGCACCTTTAAATGAAATAATCAATTATTTATCTTCTCTTTTTATTGATGGTCTAGCTTATAGATCCATTAATGTTGCTAAGTCAGATATTTCAGCTAGTCATGAATATTTTGATAATCTACCCATTGGTCAAAATCCTATTATTTGCAGACTGTTGAAGTCTATTCGTCTCAAAAGACCTCCTACTTCTAAATACTCCTTTTGGGACATAGATTTAGCAATCTCCCTTTTTCAAAAATGGCCGGAGAATGATAAATTATCATTAAAGCAACTTTCAGTCAAATTTGCAACTCTTTTATGTTTATTGTCGTGTAAAAGAGTTTCAGATGTTCGTGCTATTGATTATCATTCAAAAATGTTTTCACCTCAAGGTGTTATTTTTTCTTTAACTCGTAGAACTAAAACTCTCTCTTCTACTATTTTTATCCCTACTTTTTTGAAAAACCAAAACTCTGTATAGTTCTTTGTCTTAAAGAGTATGAATACAGAACTGCTTCTCTTAGATCTTCTTCTTCTAAACAACTTTTAATTTCTTTTGTTTCTCCTCACTTACCAGTTTCTTCACCTACTATTAGTAGATGGGTCAAAAGTGTTATGTTGGAAGCTGGTGTAGATGACATTTTCTCTTCACATTCCATTCGAGGAGCTTCAGCTTCTAAAGCCTTTTCTAAATCTGTTTCTTTACAGGATATTTTAAATGCTGCAGATTGGTCTGATGATAAGACTTTCAGACAATTTTATTTTAAAAAATTAATTCTATTCCTCATCAATTAGTATCATAATTTATATGATATTTTAATTGTATATTCTGTGTTTATTATATTTTATTTATTTTTGCTTTAAACTAGCAAAATGGGAGCCTCTGTTCTTGTAATAAAATTCTGATTATCCTATTTCATGACAGAATAATCTAGATTTTATTAAAGACACAGAGACGAGTATTTTCCCTCCACTATTTTAATTGTTCCCTTCCCTATGTATATAGTAATAGTTTTATTTTATCCTAATGACTCTTTATTTGATTTTCAGTACCAAATCCTTCCACTACAGGATTCTAAGGATTCTTCAAGATTTTTGGAGCCTTCCAATCCTTTCCTTCAATCAAGTTCTTCAGTTTCTCCAAACAAGTTTTCTTCGTATTTATCCTGGAAAAATGTGATGATTTTCTTCAATCAACTCTTTGTTTCATCAAAGTTCCTGATATTTCTATGGACTGTTCCTGTTTTTATCTTTTGGAAATGGTTTTTGTTTACTTCGTTTGAATGAGAAAAGAGGAGGTTTTGCTACTTTCTGGTCTCTATATGGCTACTATGATAGATCTGATTGGTCTTTTCTATCTCTGACCACCAAGGGACTGTTCTCATTGGTCTCAACTATAAATTAAAGAAAATACTAAGAGAAAATAAAAAATAATAATAATAATACAAGAAATAATTGAAAATAAACAAATAAACGGTAATAAGACGAATAATAGAGCAAAAAATAATAAAATAATAATAAAAAATAACTAATATATATAACAAAGCAAATTATTTATGTAATAAACAATTTGAACTTAACTCCTGAGCAGCAAAGAGAAAAGAGGAGGTTTTGCTACTTTCTGGTCTCTATATGTCTACTATGATACATCTGATTGGTCCTTGCTATCTCTGACCACCAAGGGACTGTTCTCATTGGTCTCAACTATATACTCATTTTTATCATATTTTTTCTGTTAATATTCAAATGTTTTACTTTTAAATGCTGTCTGAGTAGTAAAGTGAAAGGTAATGCAAAATACTCGTCTCTGTGTCTTTAATAAAATCTAGATTATTCCATCATGAAATAGGATAATCGGAATTGCCCATTAGCCCTAATCTAAAAAAAAAACACCCCCAAAACAACTTTAAAAAAAATAACACTAACCCCTCTTTAGGTTCATCACAGTTACTGAAGTCTGGCTTGAACGATCTTCATTCCAGCGGCTCCATCTTCATCCTTTGAGGGACCTGCATCTTCATCATCCCTGCGGAGGTGGAGCAGTCGCTGAACGGAGGCGGAGGTCCAGGTGAAGGTCCAGGTGGAGGTCCATGCAGAGGTCCATCGATCTAACGTGGAGGTCCTCTTCATGCGATCATCCGCTGCACACTGAGGATTCAAATGCAAGGTACCCCTTTTATACTGGGGGTACCATTGCATTCCTATTGGCTGATTGAATCCATTGACTTAAAGGAACACTGAACACAAATTTTTACTTTCATGATTCTGATAGAGCATTGCATTTGAAGCAACTTTCTAATTTACTCCTATTATCAATTTTCCTTCATTCTCTTGCTATCTGTATTTTAAAAGCAGGAATGTAAATCTTAGCAGCCAACCCATTGTAGGTTCAACACTATGTATAGCACTTACTTATTGGAGGCTTACATTTACCCACCAATAAGCAAGCATAACCCATGTTCTCAACCAAAAATGGGCCGACTCCTATGAATCACATTCCTGCTTTTTAAATAAAGATAGCAATAGGACGAAGAAAAAACAGAATTTATGTTTACCTGATAAATTTCTTTCTCCTACGGTGTGTCCGGTCCACGGCTTCATCCTTACTTGTGGGATATTCTCATTCCCTACAGGAAATGGCAAAGAGAGCACACAGTAAAAGCTGTCCATATAGCTGTCTCTGGCTCCGCCCCCCAGTCATTCGACCGACGGTTAGGAGAAAAAGGAGAAACCATAAGGTGCCGTGGTGACTGTAGTGTACAAAAAATAAAAAATTTAAACCTGACTAAAAGCCAGGGCGGGCCGTGGCCGGACACACCGTAGGAGAAAGAAATTTATAAATTCTGTTTTCTCCTACATTGGTGTGTCTGGTCCACGGCTTCATCCTTACTTGTGGGAACCAATACCAAAGCTTTAGGACACGGATGAAGGGAGGGAACAAGTCAGGTAACCTAAACGGAAGGCACCACAGCTTGCAAAACCTTTCTCCCAAAAACAGCCTCCGAAGAAGCATAAGTATCGAATTTGTAAAATTTGGCAAAAGTATGCAGAGAAGACCAAGTCACTGCCGTACAGATCTGTTCAACAGAAGCCTCATTCTTGAAGGCCCATGTGGAAACCACAGCTCTAGTAGAGTGAGCTGTAATTCGTTCAGGAGGCTGCCGTCCGGCAGTCTCATAAGCCAATCGGATGATGCTTTTCAGCCAAAAAGAAAGAGAAGTAGAAGTAGCTTTCTGCCCTCTCCTCTTACCAGAATAGACGACAAACAAGGATGATGTCTGTCTGAAATCCTTTGTTGCTTCCAAATAGAATTTTAAAGCACGAACCACATCTAGGTTATGTAACAAACGTTCCTTCTTTGAAACTGGATTCTGACACAGAGAAGGAACAACTATTTCCTGGTTAATATTCCTGTTGGAAACCACTTTTGGAAGAAAACCAGGCTTGGTACGTAAAACTACCTTATCTGTATGGAATACCAGATAGGGAGAAGTACACTGCAAAGCAGATAATTCAGAAACTCTTCTAGCAGAAGAAATAGCAACCAAAAACAGAACTTTCCAAGATAGTAACTTAATATCTATGGAATGTAAAGGTTCAAACGGAACCCCTTGAAGAACTGAAAGAACTAAGTTTAGGCTCCATGGAGGAGTCATAGGTCTGTAGACAGGCTTGATTTTGACTAACACCTGTACAAACGCCTGTACATCTGGCACTGCTGCCAGACGTTTGTGCAACAAAACAGACAGAGCAGATATCTGTCCTTTTAGAGAACTAGCTGACAAACCTTTATCCAAACCCTCTTTAGTATCCTAGGAATTTTAATTTTACTCCAAGAGAATCCCTTGGATTCGCACCAACAGATATATTTTTGCCATATCTTCTGGTAAATTTTCCTAATCACAGGTTTTCTGGCTTGGACCAGTGTATCTATAACCGAATCTGAAAACCCACGCTTAGATAAAATCAAGCGTTCAATTTCCAAGCAGTCAGTTGCAGAGAGACTAGATTTGGATGTTCGAATGGACCTTGTACTAGAAGATCCTGCCTCAAAGGTAGCTTCCATGGTGGAGCCGATGACATATTCACCAGGTCTGCATACCAAGTCCTGCGTGGCCATGCAGGAGCTATTAGAATCACTGAGGCCTTCTCCTGTTTGATCCTGGCTACAAGCCTGGGAAGGAGAGGGAACGGTGGAAACACATAAGCTAGATTGAACGACCAAGGCACCACCAATGCATCCACTAGTGTCGCCTTGGGATCCCTGGATCTGGACCCGTAGCGAGGAACCTTGGAGTTCTGACGAGACGCCATCAGATCCATATCTGGAATGCCCCATAGTTGAGTTAACTGGGCAAAGACCTCCGGATGAAGTTCCCACTCCCCCGGATGGAAAGTCTGACGACTCAAATAATCCGCCTCCCAGTTGTCTACTCCTGGGATGTGAATTGCAGATAGATGGCAGGAGTGATCCTCCGCCCATTTGATGATCTTGGATACCTCTCTCATCGCCAAGGAACTCTTTGTTCCCCCCTGATGATTGATGTACGCTACAGTCGTCATGTTGTCCGACTGAAATCTTATGAATCTGGCCTTCGCTAGTTGAGGCCAAGCCAGGAGCGCATTGAATATCACTCTCAGTTCCAAAATGTTTTTAGCGGGAGAAGAGACTCTTCCCGAGACCATAGACCCTGAGCTTTCAGGGAGTCCCAGACCGCGCCCCAGCCTAAGAGACTGGCGTCGGTCGTGACAATGACCGACTCTGGTCTGCGGAAACTCATTCCCTGAGACAGATGATCCTGAGTCAACCACCAGAGGAGTGAGTCTCTGGTTACCTGGTCTACTTGAATCTGGGGAGACAAGTCTGCATAATCCCCATTCCACTGTTTGAGCATGCACAGTTGCAATGGTCTTAAATGAATTCGAGCAAAAGGAACCACGTCCATTGCTGCAACCATTAGTCCTATTACCTCCATGCACTGAGCTATGGAAGGCTGAGGAATAGATTGAAGAACTCGACAAGCGTTTAGAAGCTTTAACTTTCTGACCTCTGTCAGAAAAATCTTCATTTCCACAGAATCTATTATTGTTCCCAGAAAGGGAACCCTTGTGGACGGAGACAGGGAACTCTTTTCTATGTTCACCTTCCATCCGTGAGACCTGAGAAAGGCTAAAACAATGTCTGTATGAGCCCTTGCTTTGGAAAGGGACGATGCTTGGATTAGAATGTCGTCTAGGTAAGGTGCTACAGCAATGCCCCTCGGCCTTAGGACCACTAGAAGGGACCCTAGCACCTTTGTGAAAATTCTGGGAGCGGTGGCTAAACCGAATGGAAGAGCCACGAACTGGTAATGTTTGTCCAGAAAGGCGAACCTCAGGAACTGATGATGATCTTTGTGGATAGGAATATGCATGTACGTATCCTTTAAGTCCACGGTAGTCATATATTGACCCTCCTGGATCGTTGGTAAAATCGTCCGAATGGTTTCCATTTTGAATTATGGAACTCTGAGGAATTTGTTTAGAATTTTTAAATCCAGAATTGGCCTGAAAGTTCCTTCTTTTTTGGGAACTACAAACAGGTTTGAGTAAAACCCCAGACCTTGTTCCGCTGTTGGAACTGGGAGTATCACTCCCATCTTTAATAGGTCTCCTACGCAATGTAAGAATGCCTGTCTCTTTATCTGGTCTGAAGATAAGCGAGACATGTGGAACCGTCCCCTTGGAGGAAGTTCCTTGAACTCTAGAAGATACCCCTGAGAGACTATTTCTAGTGCCCAGGGATCCGGAACATCTCTTGCCCAAGCCTGAGCAAAGAGAGAAAGTCTGCCCCCTACTAGATCCGGTCCCGGATCGGGGGCTACCCCTGTCTTGGTAGCAGCAGCAGGCTTCTTGGCCTGTTTACCCTTGTTCCAGCCTTGCAATGGTTTCCATGCTGGTTTAGGCTGGGAAGCGTTACCCTCTTGTCTAGAGGCTGCAGAGTTAGGAGCCGGTCCGTTCCTGAAATTGCGAAAGGAACGAAAATTAGAATTGTTCTTAGCCTTGAAAGGCCTATCCTGTGGGAGGGAATGGCCCTTTCCCCCAGTGATGTCTGAAATAATCTCCTTCAATTCTGGCCCGAAAAGGGTCTTAACCTTTGAAAGGAATATTAAGCAATTTTGTTTTGGACAACACATCCACTGACCAAGATTTTAGCCAAAGTGCCCTGCGCGCCACTATTGCAAAACCTGAATTTTTCGCAGCTAATTTTGCCAATTGAAAAGCAGCATCCAAAATAAAGGAATTAGCCAACTTTAGTGCGTGAATTCTGTCCATGACTTCATCATATGGAGTCTCTTTTTGGAGCGAATTTTCTAGTTCCTCGAACCAAAAAGACACCGCCGTGGTGACAGGAATAATGCACGAAATTGGTTGAAGAAGGAAACCTTGCTGAACAAAAATCTTTTTAAGCAATCCTTCCAATTTTTTATCCATAGGATCTTTGAAAGCGCTACTGTCCTCTATAGGAATAGTTGTGTGCTTGGCTAACGTTGAAACTGCCCCCTCTACCTTAGGGACCGTTTGCCATGCGTCCCTTCTGGGGTCGACAATGGGGAACATTTTCTTGAATATAGGAGGTGGAACAAAAGGTACACCTGGCTTCTCCCACTCCTTAGTCACTATGTCCGCCACCCTCTTGGGTATCGGAAAAGCATCAGCGTGCACTGGGACCTCTAAGAATTTGTCCATTATGCACAACTTCTCTGGAATCACCAAAGAATCACAATCATCAAGGGTAGCTAGTACCTCCTTAAGTAGGGCGCGGAGATGTTCTAGCTTAAATTTAAATGCCACGATATCAGGTTCTGCCTGCTGAGAAATTTTTCCTGAATCAGAAATTTCTCCCTCAGACAGACCCTCCCTCACTGCCAACTCAGATTGACGTGAGGGTATAACAGATAAATTATCGTCAGCGCCAACTTGCTCATCCTCTGTATTTAAAACTGAGCAATCACGCTTTCTGGGAAATGCTGGCAGTTTGGATAAAAGAGCTGCTATAGAATTATCCATTACTGCTGTTAATTGCTGCATAGTAACAAGCATTGGCGCGCTAGATGTACTAGGTATCGCCTGCGCGGGCAAAACTGGTGTTGACACAGAAGGAGAGGATGATGAACTATCCCCACTACCTTCATTTGAAGAATCATCTTGGGCAACCTTATTAAATGTGACAGTACTGTCCTTACTTTGTTTGGACGCCATGGCACAATTAGCACATACATTTAATGGGGGAACCACCTTGGCTTCCATACACACAGAACATATGCTATCTGAAGGTACAGACATGTTAGACAGACTTAGGCAGGTTTTTAATGCAATAAAAACAATTTTAAACAAAACCGTTACTGTCTCTTTAAATAATAAAAAGAGCACACTTTATTTCTGAATGATCGAAAAACTATGAAAGAAATATTCGATCTTTATGAAATTTATACCCCAGTGTCTTAATGCTTTGAAAGTATTGCACACCAATTTTCTCTAAACCCTTAAATGAGCAAACCAGAGCTAATATCCCAATTTACCGGTTAAAACACACTACAGTCCCTGCCACAGACTTTGCTGCAGCTTTTACCTTCCTTAGGGGTTATTCACCACAGAAATAAGCCTTTCTGAGTCCTTTTCTAAGCCACAGGACCCTCTCATTTGAAGCTGCATGCACTGCCTATAGAAGTAACTGCGCAATTGAGGCGCGAAAATGAGGCCTCCTCCCTCGGCATACCAGAGTGAAGGGGCCTTTCTGACTAGATTAGGCGTCTAAACAACTGCCAGGCGCAATAAACGTTCCCAAAAGTGTTTTAAAGTTTGCAAAACACTCCAAATGTCATATAAATATGATAAAAATAAATCGACAGCCCACAAAAGTGTCAACCAGCATAGAGCCCAATTTATAAGCCTTAATTCTGTTACTGAGTCTAAGAAAATGGCTTACCGGTCCCATAAGGGAAAACTGACAGTCTTCTAGCATTACTAGGTCTTGTTAGAAAAGAGACTGGTCATACCTGAAGCAGATAAGTCTGCAAACTGTTCCCCCCAACTGAAGTTCACTGGTTTCAACAGTCCTGCGTGGGAACAGCAATGGATTTTAGTTACTGGTGCTAAAATCATACTCCTCTTTTAACAGAAATCTTCATCACTTTCTGTTGTAGAGTAAATAGTACAAACCGGCACTATTTTAAAATAACAAACTCTTGATAGAAGAAATAAAACTACAACTAACACAACATACTCTTTACCATCCCCGTGGAGATGCTACTTGTTCAGAGCGGCAAAGAGAATGACTGGGGGCGGAGCCAGAGGGGGGCTATATGGACAGCTTTTGCTGTGTGCTCTCTTTGCCATTTCCTGTAGGGAATGAGAATATCCCACAAGTAAGGATGAAGCCGTGGACCGGACACACCAATGTAGGAGAAATTGATAATAGGAGTAAATTAGAAAGTTGCTTAAAATTGCATGCTCTTTCTGAATCATGAAAGAAAAATATTGTGTTTCACGTCCCTTTAACTATATGTGTTTAACCATTTTATGGGGTTTATAACTATGTGGGTTTAGTGTCCCTTTAAGTTTATATGTCTGTCAAACATTTATACCTCTATTAATGTGCAATATGATGTATTTCTTAAATAACTTTATGTGCATTTCTTTTACTGTACTCTAGTTATATTGCCTATAGGTTATGCTCTTGCTTCATAGACGTCTATTTTATCTGGGGTCCCCTATTACTTTGGCCATAGGTGTGTGTTTTTAAAGGGACAGTCAAGTCCAAAAAAACCTTTTATGTTTCAAATAGGGCATGTAATTTTAAACAACTTTCCCTCTTACTTTTATCAACAATTTTGCTTTGTTCTCTTGGTATTCTTAGTTGAAAGATAAACCTAGGAGGTTTATATGCTAATTTCTTAGACCTTGAAGGCCGCCTCTAATCTAAATGCATTTTGATAGTTTTTCACCACTAGAGGGCATTAGTTCATGTGTTTCATATAGATAACATTGAGCTCATGCACATGAATTTACCAGGGAGACAGTTCAGATTGGCTAAAATGCAAGTCTGTCAAAAGAACTGAAATAAGGGGGCAGTCTGCTGAAGCTTAGATATAAGGTAATTACAGAGGTAAAACGTGTATAATTATAACTGTGTTGGTTATCCAAAACTGGGGAATTGGTAATTAAGGGATTATCTATCTTTTAAAACAACAATTCTGGTGTTGACTGTCCCTTTAATATATTTAAGGTGTGTTGCATATTATTGTATGCTTTTTCATAGATTAGCATTTAATAAAGATGTGCATTTTTTCTAATTTATGCATTTCCTTGTTCTTGACCCGTGTGGACTCAGACCACCCTATACATGCAAGATCTCTTTAGACTATTACCTAGATTTAGAGTTTGGCGTTAGCCGTCAAAAGCAGCGTTAAGGGGTCCTAACGCTGCTTTTTTCCGCCCGCTGGTATTTAGAGTCAGGCAGGAAAGGATCTAACGCTCACTTCCTCACCGCCGCCACCTACATTATACCTATAAACCCCTAATCTGCTGCCCCTAACATCGTCGACCCCTATATTATATTTATTAACCCCTAATCTGCCCCATCCCAACGTCGCCGCTACCTAACTACACTTATTAACCTCTAATCTGCCGACCGGACCTCGCCGCCACTATAATAACAAATGTATTAACCCCTAAACCGCCGCCCTCCCGCCGGATGGAGGACCTCTTCTTGCCCCGCTTGGATGAAGACTTCTACCGGATCAAGGACCTCCTCTGCGCACCTTGGATGAAGAATTTGGCTTGGCTGGGTGAAGACGACTCAAGGTAGGGAGATCTTCAGGGGGTTAGCGATAGGTTTTTTTAAGGGGGGTTTGGGTGGGTTAGAGTAGGGACAGGTTATGGAGCAGCTCAGAGCAGGCGGACAGGTTATGGAGCAGCGGTCTTTGTGACCATTCTGAGCTTGATAACTATGCCCCATTGTCTTTCTTTACGTTTGAGGGTAAGGTGTGCTGTGTGTGCCTATTCTTCTGCAATCTATTCAGCTAAAATGTAATTTTATATCTATGCTTGTTAAAGTGATGGTAAACTTTTCCCTTTTGTATAAACAGATCCAAAATGTTAGAGATATTTTATATGGAGTTTAATTAATCAGTTATAATGAAGATACTCTTTAGCATTTGTTTTTAAGTGTAAAGTATTATGGGTTAGATTACATGTGGCGCGTAGTGTTTTTTTTTTGTTTGTTTTTTTGCACTCCACTTGGATTAACCTTTTTGTGCTTGCGGCGTTGCGTTCGTATTACAAGTTCCAAAAAAAAATATTTTACACTAGCGTTAACCCAAATAGCGAGAAAAAAAATACATTTTCGCATGCGAGTGCATGTATTCCCCCTTAAAGGTAAATGGAGAAAAAAAAGTTGAAAAAATCCACTCATCGTGCAAACAACAGCATATTCGCATTAGTAAATGTAAAATATTTACAGTAAATAAATAGTTAAAATCTTTGTTAAATATGAATATTGCATAAATGTGTTTTATCATGTTTTGATCTGCTTAATGGCAAAGGGCTATAACGCACTTATATATATGCTTATATACAGTATGTGTACATATATTAATGTTTTTATATGTGTATATATGACTGTAAATATATATATGCACATAAATACATTAATATACATGCACACATATAAACATATATATATATATATATATATATATATACACAAATACATCTTTAGCAATGTATCTGTATGTGTCTCAATGTTAAAGCCATTTGCCTGTCTTTTTTTTTCTAACACCCGAGATCTCATATCTTTGAGAAAAAAGAGAAAGAGAACAGCACCCCTGAGATAGAACAAAAGCTAGAATAACTTCCATGCCTGTTCATTTAAATAGAAACTCAGGGTGCGCGTTCTTTTAGCACACTATGCCCCTTCACAGAGAAAACATATCCTGTAGCATATCAGTCTGATCCTGCCCAATGACAGTCCAGCGCCAAAATACCAGGCAATTCTTCTCTGAACAAGGGAAGCAACAACTCCAGACGATCGTTTCGGCCTTCTGTGGGGCTCGTCAGTGAGGTGCAGTTATATCTCTCTGTTCTGCATATGTAAATATGACCTTGGGGATAGTCTACCTATAGGTGATGGGGGAAACCAGACGTGGACTCCTTGCCCAATGTGCTTAGAGGAATATGGCTGCACCTCACTGACAAGGCCCACATAAGGCCGAAACAATCGTCTGGGGTTGCCTTTTCCTTGTTCAGAGGAGAATTGCCTGGTATTTCAGGGCTGGACTGACCATGTCGGCGGGATCAGACTGATATACTACAGGAAAGTTTTCCTCTGTGAAAAGCACAATTGGGCAGAAAGAAGTTACTTCCAGGTGGTAACCGGGCCATAGAACAAGTTATTGATGCTGCTGTTCGTTCCTGGCCGACTGCTTCTCTTTCTGTTTTGCACTCATATCTTTGAGCCCTTATAAATTTTTTGTGCAATATTTTTTAAAAATAATGTGTTTTAGATAGTGTTAAAATTGGTGTAACTGTACTTTCTAATGTATTTTTGAAGTGTTTTGTGCAACTTTTTAGTTTTGGAAAACATTTAACCACAGCTCTGAGATTGAGGAAAGGATTGAAGCGTAAAGGGTGATTGCGCTATGTCTCACTTGTAATCTAGCCATATGCGTGTAATGCTTTTTTTTAACATTTCTGTATTTTTTGTGTACATGGGTGATTTGTGTGTTATATGTATGTCTATAAGATGTTATATGTTGGATTCTAATTAACATGTTACTGTTTTGCTGTGTTTTTTTAAAACCTACCAGGTCTCCTGACAGTGGATGGATCATGCATTATCTTTTTCCCATGCCTCTGGAGTCATTGCTTTTCACAGCATCCCCTCCCATTCATTGAACATGATGTTTAAAGGAAGGCCTTCTCAAGATTTTGAACCATTCCCATCATAATATCTATATTTGACGCAGCTGTCTATATTTTCTGCTGTGACATGGTGCTGTAAAATAGCCTAAATGTATGTCCTCTGACTCTTTCCATAATTATTGGTGTTTTCTTATTTCAGTTGACCTCTTCCTCCTCCTCCTGCACTGATGACTCCCTAGTGTGTTTTTCCATGTGTCCCTCCCTTTCTAATATCAGTGTTTGGCATGGCTCTATCCCTGTGTTTTGGTGACCTTCCTCCCCTTTCCCATGGTTTCATCTTCCTTGGTTTCCCCCCTTTGAGCCCCATTGTTACTACTTGCACTTGTACCCATTGAACTCTTGCTCTACTGTCCTTTTTTTCTACCCCCTAACGCTGGTTTGGACGGCTAACGCAGAACTCTAAATCTAGGCGTTAGTTTCTTATCCAACATTGAACTTGGTCTTAGTTCCCTTTTACAAAATGTGATAACATATGACCCTCTATGGGTTGATAAGATCTATATCTACTATCACTTGAGGTTTCTTCCGGGTTTTCTCAGTTTATATAACTAGCTGCTAGACTACCTTCCATTAGCTTTTAATAATAATAATACTGTTATACTGGCACTTTGGCTAGCACCTAACTGGACACATCAAGATTCAATTTTATTCTACAATGTTTGTTTCATACATAAGATCACTTTCCAGAGCTCCTAACATGTGCAAGTCTTTTCTGTAAATACCTCATGTGTTTAAATATTAAGATGTCACCATCTAGAATACATCTTCTAGTATGTTAATAGTTATTTTTTTTTAATTGAATGTCTCTTTTTGAGCATGGTCATACATATATTAAAGGTTTCTATTGCATTATTGATATGTATACACATGTTTATTAATCTTTGGATAGATTACGAGTCTTGCGTTAGCCTTAAAAAGCAGCGTTGAGAGGTCCCAACGCTACTTTTTAACGCCCGCTGGTATTACGAGTCTGGCAGGTACAGGTGTACCACTCACTTTTCTTCTGTGACTCGAGCTAACCGCAAATCCCCTTACGTAAATTGCGTATCCTATCTTTTCAATGGGATTTGCCTAACGCGGGTATTACGAGTCTTGGAAGAAGTGAGCGGTAGACCCTCTCCTGTTAAGACTACTACCGCATTTAAAAGTCAGTAGTTAAGAGTTTTATGGGCTAACGCCGTAACATAAAACTCTTAACTAAAGTGCTACAAAGTACACTAACACCCATAAACTACCTATTAACCCCTAAACCGAGCCCCCCCCCCACATCGCAAACACCAATAGAATGCAAGCTCAATCCTATTGGCTGATTGAATCAGCCAATAGGATTGAACTTCAATCCTATTGGCTGATTGGATCAGCCATTAGGATTTTTCCTACCTTAATTCCGATTGGCTAATAGAATCCTATCAGCCAAACGAAATTCAAGGGACGCCATCTTTGATGACGTCATTTAAAGGAACCTTCATTCTTCACTTGGACTTCATTTGAAAAGGATGCTCCGCGTCGGCTGGTTTGAAGATGGACCCGCTCCGCTCCGGATGCATGAAGATACAAGATGCCGTCTGGATGAAGACTTCTGCCGCTTGGAGGACCTCTTCTGCCCGGATCGGGTGAAGACTTCTGCCCCTCTGGAGGTCCACTTGTGCCCGGCTAGGTGAAGACGTCTCAAGGTAGGGTGATCTTCAAGGGGGTAGTGTTAGTTTTTTTTAAAGGGGGATTGGGTGGGTTTTAGAGTAGGGTTGGGTGTGTGGGTGTGGCTGGTGGGTTTTAATGTTGGGGGGGTATTGTATTTTTTTTACAGGTAAAAGAGCTGATTACTTTGGGGCGCCGCAAAAGGCCCTTTTAAGGACTATTTGTAATTTAGTATTGGGTAGGGAAATTTATTATTTTAGGGGGCTTTTTTATTTTATTAGAGGGATTAGATTAGGTGTAATTAGTTTAAAAAAATTGGAATTATTTTTTTTATTTTCTGTAATTTAGTGTTTGTTGTTTTTCGTACTTTAGTTTATTTAATTTAATTGTAGTTAATTGTAGTTAGTTTATGTAATTAATGTAATTATAGTGTAGTGTTAGGTGTAATTGTAAATTAGGCTAGGATTTATTTTACAGGTAAATTTGTACTTATTTTAACTAGGTAGCTATTAAATAGTTAATAACTATTTAATAACTATTGTACCTAGTTAAAATAAATACAAACTTGCCTGTAAAATAAAAATAAAACCTAAGATAGCTACAATGTAACTATTAGTTATATTGTAGCTAGCTTAGGGTTTATTTTATAGGTAAGTATTTAGTTTTAAATAGGAATAATTTATTTAATTGTAGTTATTTTATTTAGATTTATTTAAATTATATTTAAGTTAGGGGGTGTTAGGGTTAGGCTTAGACTTAGGTTTAGGGGTTAATAACTTTATTATAGTGGCAGCGACGTTGGCGGCGGCGGCAGATTAGGGGTTAATACATTTAATATAGTTGCGGCGACGTTGGGGGGCAGATTAGGGGTTAATAAGTGTAAGATTAGGAGTGTTTAGACTCGGGGTTCATGTTAGGGTGTTAGGTGTAGACATAAAAGTATTTCCCCATAGGAATCAATGGGGCTGCGTTAGGAGCTTTACGCTGCTTTTTTGCAGGTGTTAGGTTTTTTTTCAGCCGGCTCAGCTTACCGCTACCGTAAGCAACGCTGGTATTGAGGTTAGATGTGGAGCTAAATTTTGCTCTACGCTCACCTTTTTTGCGGCTAACGCCAGGTTTAAAAAATCCGTAATACCAGCGTTGTCTTAAGGGAGCGTTAAAAAAAAAAAGCTTGTTAGCAGCGCACCCCTGTTACCCCAAAACTCGTAATCTCTGTGCTTATTTGTAAGTTAATGTATACACGTCATTTTCAAACTGACATGTAACCCTTATTATACTTTTTTCAAAGTTTGCTGTTTTGCTTTAATGTGCAGAATATCTTGTTTAAAGGCACAAAATTGATCTATAATGTATTGCTTTATCCTACTTAGGGACAGATTACAAGTGTTGTTCTAAATATCTTTTTAGTTAAAGCGATATTTGCGTTCCACTGTGTAATACCAGTGCACGCTAATGTGCGCTGGTATTACAAGTTGTCAGCAATGCGAACGTGAGCTCACATTCACATTGCTGGTAAACAATGAGAGTGTGCTTCCATAGGCTCCAATCAGGCATCAGAACCTAAGCGCAACGATGGCAGCAAATATAAATATAAATGTATATGATTATATACATATATATTAATGTGTTAATATTTGTATATACACATATTAATATGTAAATATATATGTATATAGGCATAAACATATATATTTACTGGGAAGTGGGAACACACAGTTCCCATAGATCGAAATGTAACACCCCACTCCCACCAACTTTACCCCCAAAATACTGCGTAATGCAGTACTTTTATTAAAAAATAAAGATGCTGCTATCTTTCACCGAGATTGCGAGTTTGGCGTTAGCCTTAAAAAGCAGCGTTGAGGGGTCCTAATGCTGCTTTTTACCTAACGCTAGTATTACAAGTCTGACAGGTACAGGCTCACCGCTCACTTTTCTTCCGCAACTCGAGGCTACCGCAAATCCCCTTACGTCAATTGCGTATCCTATCTTTTTAATGGGACTTGCCTAACGCTGGTATTACGAGTCTTGGAAGAAGTGAGCGGTAGACCCTCTCCTGTCAAGACTCCTACCGCATATAAAAGTCAGTAGTTAAGAGTTTTATGGGCTAAACCCGGAACATAAAGCTCTTTACTAAAGTGCTAACAAGTACACTAACACCCATAAACTACCTATTAACCCCTAAACCGAGCTCCCCCCCACATCGCAAACATTAAAATAAAGGTTTTTAACCCCTAACCTGCCGACCGGACATCGCCGCCACCTACATTATACCTATGAACCCCTAATCTGCTGCCCCTAACATCGCCGACACCTACATTATATTTATTAACCCCTAATCTGCCGCCCCCAACGTCGCCGCCACCTAACTACACCTAATCTGCCGCCCCCGGACATCACCGCCACTTTAATAAATGTATTAACCCCTAAACCGCCGAACTCCCGCCTCACAAACACTAGTTAAATTTTATTAACCCCTAATCTGCCCCCCCCAAAGTTGCCGACACCTACAGCTACTATAATAAATTTATTAACCCCTAAACCTAAGTCTAATCCTAAATCTAACCCCCCCTAACTTAAATATAATTTAAATTAAACAAAATTAATTTAACATAATTAAATAAATTAATCCTATTTAAAACTAAATACTTACCGATAAAATAAACCCTATGCTAGCTACAATATAACTAATAGTTACATTGTAGCTAGCTTAGGGTTTATATTTATTTTACAGGCAACTTTGTATTTATTTAATATTAACTATTTAATAACTACCTAGATAAAATAAGTACAAAATTACCTG
This sequence comes from Bombina bombina, assembly GCF_027579735.1. NCBI lineage: Eukaryota > Metazoa > Chordata > Amphibia > Anura > Bombinatoridae > Bombina > Bombina bombina. The sequence goes on from NC_069502.1 coordinate 511,797,216, forward strand.
TAAAATTACACCTAACACTACACTATCATTAAATTAATTACCTAAACCACCTACAATTAATTACAATTAAATTAAATAAACTAAATTACGAAAAAAACAAACACTAAATTACAAAAAATAAAAAAAATTTACAAGAATTTTAAACTAATTACACCTAATCTAATCCCCCTAATAAAATAAAAAAGCCCCCCAAAATAAAAAAAATTCCCTACCCTATACTAAATTACAAATAGCCCTTAAAAGGGCCTTTTGCGGGGCATTGCCCCAAAGTAATCAGCTCTTTTACCTGTAAAAAAAAATACAATACCCCCCCAACATTACAACCCACCACCCACACACCCCTACTCTAAAACCCACCCAATCCCCCCTTAAAAAACCTAACACTACCCTCCTGAAGATCTCCCTACCTTGAGCCGTCTTCACCCAGCCGGACACAAGCGGTCCTCCATACGGCAGGAGTCTTCATCGGATCGGGGCAGAAGAGGTCCTACAGACGGCAGAAGGCTTCATCCAGGCGGCATCTTCTATCTTCATCCTTCCTGAGTGGAGCGGGTCCATCTTCAATCCAGCCGACGAGGAGCATCCTCTTCAAACAAAGTCCTAACGAAGAATGAAGCTTCCTTAGAATCCTATCAGCCAATCGGAATTAAAGTAGGAAAAATGCTATTGGCTGATGCAATCAGCCAATCAGATTGAAGTTCAATTCGATTGGCTGATCCAATCAGTAAATAGGATTGACCTCGCATGCTATTGGCTGTTCCAATCAGCCAATAGAATGCAAGGTCAATCCTATTGGCTGATAGAATCCTATCAGCCAATCGGAATTCAAGGGATGCCATCTTGGATGACGTCATTTAAAGGAACCTTCATTCTTTGTTAGGACTTCGTTTGAAGAGGATGCTCCGCGTCGGCTGGATTGAAGATGGACCCGCTCTGCTCCGGAAGGATGAAGATAGAAGATCCAGCCTGGATGAAGCCTTCTGCCGTCTGGATGACCTCTTCTGCCCTGATCGGATGAAGACTTCTGCCGTATGGAGGACCACTTGTGCCCGGCTGGGTGAAGACGGCTCAAGGTAGGGAGATCTTCAGGGGGGTAGTGTTAGGTTTTTTAAGGTGGGATTGGGTGGGATTTAGAGTAGGGTTGGGTGTGTGGTTCGTGAGTTTTAATGTTGGGGGGTATTGTATTTTTTTTTCAGGTGAAAGAGCTGATTACTTTGGGGCAATGCCCCGCAAAAGGCCCTTTTAAGGGCTATTTGTAATTTAGTATAGGGTAGGGCATTTTATTACTTTGGGGGGATTTTTTATTTTATTAGGAGGATTAGATTAGGTGTAATTAGTTTAAAATTCTTGTATTTTTTTTCTGTAATTTAGTGTTTGTTTGTTTTTTCGTAATTTAGTTTATTTAATTTAATTGTATTTAATTGTAGGTAGTTTAGGTAATTTATTTAATGATAGTGTAGTGTTAGGTGTAATTGTAATTTAGGTTAGGATTTATTTTACAGGTAATTTTTTACTTATTTTATCTAGGTAGTTATTAAATAGTTAATAACTATTTAATAACTATTGTACCTAGTTAAAATAAATACAAAGTTGCCTGTAAAATAAATATAAATCCTAAGCTAACTACAATGTAACTATTAGCTATATTGTAGCTAGCTTAGGGTTTATTTTATAGGTAAGTATTTAGTTTTAAATAGGAATAATTTATTTAATTATGTTAAATTTATTTCATTTAAATTAAATTATATTTAAGTTAGGGGGGGTTAAACTTAGGGTTAGACTTAGGTTTAGGGGCGACCTTGGTGTCGGAAGATTAGGGGTTAATAAATTTAATATAGTTGCGGCGACATTGGGGGGGCAGATTAGGAGTTAATAACTATAATGTAGGTGGCGGCGATGTTGGGGGCAGTAGATTAGAGATTCAAAGGGATAATGTAGGTGGCGGCGGTGCCCGGAGCAGCAGATTAGGGGTTAATAATATAATGTAGGTGTCAGCGATAGCAGCAGCGGCAGATTAGGGGTTAATAAGTGTAAGATTAGGGGTGTTTAGACTCGGGGTTCATGTTAGGGTGTTAGGTGTAGACATAGATTTATTTTCCCCATAGGAAACAATGGGGCTGCGTTAGAAGCTGGACACTGCTTTTTTGCAGGTGTTAGGTTTTTTCCAGCCGGCTCTCCCCCATTGTTTCCTATGGGGAAATCGTGCACAAGCACGTTTAGCCAGCTTACTGCTACCATAAGCAACGCTGGTATTGAGGTGAGATGTGCTCTATGCTCACCTTTTTGTGGCTAACACCGGTTTTAAAAAAACCTGTAATACAGCGTTGTCTTAAGGGAGCGGTGGGGAAAAAAGCCTCATTAGCAACGCACCTCTGTTAACGCCAAACTCGTAATCTCAGTGTTTATTTTTTAATAAAATACACTACATTGTATTTTGGGGGCTTTTTGGGCATATATAAAAAATTAACCAGAGCTCTGATCTCTGGTTAATTTTATAATTGCTTATTTCTACCACTTGTAATTGGGTGGTTATTTATCACGCTCCTGCAAACAGGCAAATTTGCCTGTTTGTGGGCGCGCAATAATTTAGCACTCCACTTGTAATCTAGCCCTTAGCATTTTCTGAGTAATTGGGCCCAAGAGTAACCTACAATGCAATTACACATGTATATCTTTATATACTTGAACACCTAGAAGGTTGATTAGTCTTTTCAATGTTGAGTTTTCTGATACTGCCATATTGTTACCCTCACACCTTTCTGTTGCTAGTACTGTGACAATGCAGAAGTAGGTTGGGTTACAACTACTGGTATATATTGTGGCAAATTTGCATGTTCTCTGTTCTTTATTGAGCTGTGTAAATACAACGTAATACCTTCTCTTGAATAAAAAATAAAACAAAAACAAATCTGAAAGATTAGAATCTACCCTATTATCAGCTATTGTAGCAGCATCAAACAAGACACTTAATCAAGATTAATAGTCCTTTAGTAAGTTCAGTCTTTCACAGTCTTCAAAACCAGCAGTCATTTAATTACACAAAGAAAAATATGATTTACCAAGAATAATCTAGATGGGCAAATTTGATTACGCCTAAAACTTCATTTAATATCTTAAATCTCATTTTCTGTGATAGCAAGTGTATTACAAAAGGCTTCTATTGGGATTTAAAAGACAAACATGTGCAATTCAAAACCTATTTTGATATATCTTTAATATTACTACAGGATAGACAAAATAATTTTGGGATAGACTTGTGACAGGACCTGTAAACATAACTCATAAGTGATTAAAATTCTGTGCACAGAGAAAGGTCTCAAGAAATAGCATTTACTGTTCATTTTTGCATTAAAATTATTTTGCAATATCTGACAAGATACTGTTGCAAACCACTTTTCTTTCATAAGGTGGTGAGAGTCCATGACTCCATTACTCCTGGGATTCAACTCCTGGCCACTAGGAGGAGGCAAAGATTCCAAAAACTTCAAGAATACACAATCCCTCCCACCTCTCTGGTAAGCCAGTCTAATTTTTGCCTGCCAGATGGAAGGTGAAAAATTGAGGTGCTCCGGATTCTTCATTGAGATGGGTCCTCAAACCGATTAAGGCCCTCAGAGAGCTGCTACAGAAAATCAGAGGGAAGATTGTAATATAGGGTAGGGAAGGAGTTAGTCACAAGCCTACCACAGATCTCACAGGGAACGGCCCCCAAGCCTCCTCCTGCTTGATCGTCAAGATACTCCTTAAAGTTATGTGCTGTAAAATACACAGCACTAGAGGGGCTCTCTGCTGGAAGCAGTTATTTCTGCAGCTTGTCAGGGTACAGGTAAATGACATATATATATATATATATATATATATATATATATATATATATATATATATATATATATATATATATATATATATATATATATATATATATATGTAAATAGGACAAGGGAATGTGTTTATGTATGAAACCATCTTTTTTTTTTTTTGGTCAGATATTACTAAAGTAAGGGCTGAAATTCTGATGTCAGGATTGATTCAGGGCCCCATGAGTTGAATACACATTTCAGGACAGGATGTCTCCAGAGACTTTGACACTAAAGCATTTGCTCTTTAGTTGGAAGTGCACAAATTCAGAGCACTCTTTGCCCCATGCTGTGGTGAGAGAGACGCTGAGTCTGTAATCAGCAGTGGAAACGCTGGTCAAAATCAGAGGGTAATGGTAATTAGCACAGACTTGTTAATTGCCCCTAAACATCAAATACACGTTTGTATTGCTAGCTAAACAGAAAATATGTTGTATTGTGACTTTTACAGCTGCTCGTAAAATGATCTATGCTGTTTATGAAGTCTACATGTACAAGAAACAGACAAATTGGCATTTGCAATTCCATGTGTGATTTGCTGGATTTTGTATGGTTTTGAAAACTGCATAGAAGTGAATATATATGTGGGAGATGGATTAAAATTGTGTAATAGATTAAATGGCAATTGAAAAAAACCCATTGTTAAAAGACAGCCTAGAAATTAATACATGTCTGTGTGTATATATATATATATATATATATATATATATATATATATATATATATATATATATATATATATATATATATATATATATATATATTCAGGGACATATTATATTAAAGGGATAATTGCTGTGTTGGATATATATATGAAAAATAGATTCAAACCTGTAATAAATTGATTGGAAATTGTGATAATCCCATTGTTTAATTACATATAGCATAATTTTTCTATTTTTCAGATGGGGCTAGAGGATACCATGCAAGACTGCCTGCATGGGATATCTGAATCATATCATATGATTATATACTAGATGTTTGTTTAAACACAGCTCTGAAAATATAACAGATGTATAAATGCTATTAATTTTGGAATAATTAGCAGTATAGTTGTTTTGATATGGTATGGTGTTGAGGGCATACTGTGGTTCATGTCAAATTGATCAGAATAAATAATGTGATATAATACAGTACATATAAACATAGAACTTATTAATGTAAGGAAATTATGGCATTTATTACACATTTTAAAGAAATATTTTCTTTCAATGTTGGGTAGTAAATTTATTGCTGTGTTTGTTTGTCATGCTGCATGTATTGCTGTGTTTGTTTGTCATGCTGCCCCCCGGTGTTATGATGCGAGAACGACAGCCAGAAGGCTTTTTAGGCTGTTAAAAACAAGATATTCCAGATATCCAATCAGCAGAGACAAGCACGAGGGCCACCCATATTTCTCACCTATGATAGAGAACTTATATAAGTTAATGCAAGAGAGAGAAACAAGGCAAACAGATTCTGCTGGCTAACTTGTAACTGGTTACTGGGCGTGAAAATACCATTTTACTATAGCAAAGCTGATCTGCCTTTTCTCATTGATTGCAAAATATACTTATTGGTATTCTGAGGTGAGATCATTCCTATTAAGGAATATTGGATATCGATTGATGTTCATCTTGGTAATGTTTTAAGAGATTACTGTAGCAAATAAATTTAAAGAAATAGTTTGTATTTCAAGTTAGTATTTCATAACATATGTATTGTTAAACTAATCCTAATATTGAATTGTTTATCTGTGCAAATATATAGTTATAACTCAGAATTGGATTTTTGCATAAATAATATATACAATTTCTGATGTTTTAAATTAGAATTGTGTTAGAATAAATTGTGGTTAAATAACTGAGTGTATTGCTTGAATGTTAGCAGCTAAATATCTTAGAATCTCATTGTGTTAACTTAATGAAAGGCTATTTGTAAATAAGGTTGGTTTTAAAGATAAACTTTTAAGAGTTTTGTAAGAAGTATAGCATATCTTAATAGTCTTTTTAAACGTATATAATATTGTATCATATTCTGGTATTACAAATATATTCCAATTTGCTCATAGATATTAACTAATAAAAAGAATTCAGATATTTATATTAATTTAATGGTTTCTAGTAGATGCATATTGATTGAGGGTTGATATTTTAAAGGATACTTATTAAATATATTGTATTATAACCCTGCCATAGGCTGATATATTATTTGGAGAGCACTACTGAATAGAAGTAGAATGAGTGCAATTCAGGTAAGTACAATTTTAATTTCACACTCACATAGCCCACAGGCTTTTAAAAGTACACTTAAAAACGTACACCACTTCATACTCTAGTTTAATTATTATTTATGGGGATTACTAAGTAGAACCTCTTAGTAAAAAGAAAAGGGAAGTAGTTCCTTGCACTCAAAGGTTGAAAACTTCATCCAAGCAGCAGGGGTGCAATAAAATAAAATGTATTAGTGTAACATGACACACAAAGATGAGTCAGACGTGTTTTGTTAGTCATTGAGAAAGTTATGTACTAACAAAACATGTCTGATACAACGCTTGAGTGCATACCATATGTCTTCTTGTGGAACCTCTTTTTGTTTGCATACAACTATTTTAGCATACAGTGTCACATTATGCAATTTATTCTGCTTTCCAAAGAATTTTCTATTCTCCTCATCACTAGCGCTATGCAGGCCTGCTCCTGTATAATTTAATTTTGCACAGCGCTTTTTGGTTCTATTTCATTAGTAAATTGCTAAACTTTTTGACAATCGTAGATTTGTTCAGGTTTTAGTCAAATTAAAACTATTTTCTACTTTCTTAGAACCATTATTTTGTCTGTTTCATGTGAACTTTCTTGACTTTTATTTTCTCCATGGTAGGGTGATTTTAAGAACTAAATTTGATTTCTTGTCAAAAATTAGTTTCTTCAGACATCATCAACAGGGAATTTGAAAGTTGCCTCTCTTTGTCCAAAAAATGCCAAAGATAGGCTTCTGCTCAATGTAGATGCAGTTAGAGCCTTCAATTGTATCTACAGGCTTCAAAGGATTTTAGAAATTACTTCATTTTGTTCTTTCTTTTCTATAGTCTACGCAAAGACCAAGTGTCCACAGCCAATACTTTATGTTCTAGGACAAAACTCTTTATTTATAAAGCTTACACTCCTAAATCTCCATTTCCCAAACTTTCAAAAACAATTAGACTTTTGTTAAATAAATATACAAGGCAACAACATACATGGTCATCCTCCATATCTTTACTAAATTCTACCACTTTGGTGTGTTTAATTCTTCTAAAGTGACTATTTTAAGAAAAGTCCTCCAATTAGTTGTTTAAGGAAACTAGGTGCCTGCCTTTTTCAATTTTTTTTTATTTTGCCCAAAACTACTCATGGTATTATTTCCCAGGAGTAATAGACTTGTGGACTCTCACCACCTTATGAAAGAAAACAAAATGTATGCTTATCATTGGTCAAGTCCTAAAAAAAGTGTGGGAACTCACCAATGTCATACTGCTGCCATGGCAGCATCTGATTGTTGTGTGGCGCGCGGCGGTGACATCATCAGTGCTCACCATGATTGCTGCTCTGCTCATGTGCTGTATCCCTGTGCCTCCACCTGGGTGGTAATCTCCTTCAGTCTGTAAGTGCCTTAGTATAGGTTTGCTTCTGTGTACTACTGGGTGCTATTTTTTGCTGTTGTGCTTTTAGTAGCGGACCTTCTTAACAGAGGGCCCAAGTGCAAAATATTTCTTGGGCCCCCAATGGGAACTCAGTAGTAGGTAATAGTAATAATATACATGCTGCTCTGTATAATGTATTGAGGATAGATAGGTAGATGGACCTGCAACCTGTACTAATTAAAGGTTCACCTGCAATAGGATTGTACACATTCTGCACACACCTATGTATAGAATGACTGCTATAGGCCCCCTCCAGTGCTTGGGCCCTGGTGCCACTGCACCTGCTGCACCAATGGTAGTTTAGCCCCTGTGTGCTTTACTGGACTGCCTGCTTGTTACTGAAAGCTGCATTGCCTATTGACCATTCTACTGCTTAACCCTTTTGATACTCAGAAAGAATGGACTGCTTGCTTGTTACTGACTTTAAAAAGGCATGAAACCCCAAAAAAATATTTCATGTTTCAGATACAGCATCTATTTTTAAACAACTTTCCAATTTACTTTTATTAATTTTGCTTCATTTACTTGGTATCCTTTATTGAAGGGGCAGCAATGGACTACTGGTAGCTAACCAAACACATTGATACGCCAATGGCAAGAGGAGGTATATATGTGCAGGCACCAAACAGCAGCTAACTCCCAGCTCCTGAACATACCTGGTATTTTTTTTTTTTTTTAAACAAAGGATACCAAAAGAAAAAAGCAAATGTGATTATTGAAGTAAATTTGAAAGATGTTTAAAATTGCATGCTCTATCTGAGTCATGAAGGAAAAATGTTGTGTTTCACGTGCCTTTAACTATATGTGTTTAACCATTTTGTGGGGTTTATAACTATATGCAAGCAGCAATTATTTTTATTAACTTAGGCCTAGATTTGGAGTTTGGCGTTAGCCGTGAAAACCAGCGTTAGAGGCTCCTAACGCTGGTTTTAGGCTAACTCTGGTATTTGGAGTCACTCAAAAAAGGGTCTAACGCTCACTTTTCAGCCGCGACTTTTCCATACCGCAGATCCCCTTACGTAAATTGCGTATCCTATCTTTTCAATGGGATTTTTCTAACTCCGGTATTTAGAGTCGTGTCTGAAGTGAGCGTTAGATATCTAACGACAAAACTCCAGCCGCAGGAAAAAAGTCAGTAGTTAAGAGCTTTCTGGGCTAACGCCGGTTTATAAAGCTCTTAACTACTGTACTCTAAAGTACACTAACACCCATAAACTACCTATGTACCCCTAAACCGAGGTCCCCCCAAATCGCCGCCACTCGATTACATTTTTTTAACCCCTAATCTGTCGACCGCCAACTACGTTATCCCTATGTACCCCTAATCTGCTGCCCCTAACACCGCCGACCCCTATATTATATTTATTAACCCCTAACCTGCCCCCCACAACGTCGCCGCCAGCTACCTACACTTATTAACCCCTAATCTGCCGACCGCAAAGCGCCGCCACCTACGTTATCCTTATGTACCCCTAATCTGCTGCCCCTAACACCGCCGACCCCTATATTGTATTTATTAACCCCTAATCTGCCCCCCTCAACGTCGCCTCCACCTGCCTACACTTATTAACCCCTAATCTGCCGAGCGGACCGCACCGCTACTATAATAAAGTTATTAACCCCTAATCCGCCTCACTAACCCTATAATAAATAGTATTAACCCCTAATCTGCCCTCCCTAACATCGCCGACACCTAACTTCAATTATTAACCCCTAATCTGCCGACTGGAGCTCACCGCTATTCTAATAAATGTATTAACCCCTAAAGCTAAGTCTAACCCTAACACTAACACCCCCCTAAGTTAAATATAATTTTAATCTAACGAAATTAATTAACTCTTATTAAATACATTAATCCTATTTAAAGCTAAGTACTTACCTATAAAATAAATCCTAATATAGCTACAATATAAATTATAATTATATTATAGCTATTTTAGGATTAATATTTATTTTACAGGCAACTTTGTAATTATTTTAACCAGGTACAATAGCTATTAAATAGTTAAGAACTATTTAATAGTTACCTAGTTAAAATAATTACAACATTACCTGTAAAATAAATCCTAACCTAAGTTACAATTAAACCTAACACTATACTATCATTAAATTAATTAAATAAAATAACTACAATTACCTACAATTAAACCTAACACTACACTATCAATAAATTAATTAAATACAATATCTACAAATAACTACAATGAAATAAACTAACTAAAGTACAAAAAATAAAAAAGAACTAGTTACAAAAAATAAAAAAATATCTACAAACATAAGAAAAATATTACAACAATTTTAAACTAATTACACCTACTCTAAGCCCCCTAATAAAATAACAAAGCCCCCCAAAATAAAAAATGCCCTACCCTATTCTAAATTACTAAAGTTAAAAGCTATTTTACCTTACCAGCCCTGAACAGGGCCCTTTGCGGGGCATGCCCCAAGAAGTTCAGCTCTTTTGCCTGTAAAAAAAAACATACAATACCCCCCCCAACATTACAACCCACCACCCACATACCCCTAATCTAACCCAAACCCCCCTTAAATAAACCTAACACTAAGCCCCTGAAGATCTTCCTACCTTATCTTCACCATACCAGGTTCACCGATCCGTCCTGAAGAGCTCCTCCGATGTCCTGATCCAAGCAGGGGGCTGAAGATGTCCATGATCCGGTAGAAGTCTTCATCCAAGCGGGGCAGAAGAGGTCTTCCATCCGATTGAAGTCTTCATCCAAGCGGGGCAGAAGAGGTCTTCCATCCGATTGAAGTCTTCATCCAGGCGGCATCTTCTATCGACATCCATCTGGAGCGGAGCGGCAGCATCCTGAAGACCTCCGACGCGGAACATCCATCCTGGCCGACGACTGAACGACGAATGACGGTTCCTTTAAATGACGTCATCCAAGATGGCGTCCCTCGAATTCCGATTGGCTGATAGGATTCTATCAGCCAATCAGAATTAAGGTAGGAATATTCTGATTGGCTGATGGAATCAGCCAATCAGATTTAGCTTGCATTCTATTGGCTGATCGGAACAGCCAATAGAATGCGAGCTCAATCTGATTGGCTGATTGGATCAGCCAATCGGATTGAACTTGATTCTGATTGGCTGATTCCATCAGCCAATCAGAATATTCCTACCTTAATTCCGATTGGCTGATAGAATCCTATCAGCCAATCGGAATTCGAGGGACGCCATCTTAGATGACGTCATTTAAAGGAACCGTCATTCGTCGTTCAGTCGTCGGCCAGGATGGATGTTCCGCGTCGGAGGTCTTCAGGATGCTGCTGCTCCGCTCCAGATGGATGTCGATAGAAGATGCCGCCTGGATGAAGACTTCAATCGGATGGAAGATCTCTTCTGCCCCGCTTGGATGAAGACTTCAATCGGATGGAAGACCTCTTCTGCCCCGCTTGGATGAAGACTTCTACCGGATCATGGACATCTTCAGCCCCCCGCTTGGGCTTGGATCAGGACATCGGAGGAGCTCTTCAGGACGGATCGGTGAACCTGGTATGGTGAAGACAAGGTAGGAAGATCTTCAGGGGCTTAGTGTTAGGTTTATTTAAGGGGGGTTTGGGTTAGATTAGGGGTATGTGGGTGGTGGGTTGTAATGTTGAGGGGGGTATTGTATGTTTTTTTTACAGGCAAAAGAGCTGAACTTCTTGGGGCATGCCCCGCAAAGGGCCCTGTTCAGGGCTGGTAAGGTAAAAGAGCTTTTAACTTTAGTAATTTAGAATAGGGTAGGGCATTTTTTATTTTGGGGGGCTTTGTTGTTTTATTAGGGGGCTTAGAGTAGGTGTAATTAGTTTAAAATGGTTGTAATATTTTTCTTATGTTTGTAAATATTTTTTTATTTTTTGTAACTTAGTTCTTTTTTATTTTTTGTACTTTAGTTAGTTTATTTCATTGTAGTTATTTGTAGATATTGTATTTAATTAATGTATTGATAGTGTAGTGTTAGGTTTAATTGTAGGTAATTGTAGGTATTTTATTTAATTAATTTAATGATAGTATAGTGTTAGGTTTAATTGTAACTTAGGTTAGAATTTATTTTACAGGTAATTTTTTAATTATTTTAACTAGGTAACTATTAAATAGTTCTTAGCTATTTAATAGCTATTGTACCTGGTTAAAATAATTACAAAGTTGCCTGTAAAATAAATATAAATCCTAAAATAGCTACAATATAATTATTATTTATATTGTAGCTATATTAGGGTTTATTTTACAGGTAAGTATTTAGCTTTAAATAGGAATAATTTATTTAATAAGAGTTAATTAATTTCGTTAGATTAAAATTATATTTAACTTAGGGGGGTGTTAGTGTTAGGGTTAGACTTAGCTTTAGGGGTTAATACATTTATTAGAATAGCGGTGAGCTCCGGTCGGCAGATTAGGGGTTAATGTTTGAAGTTAGGTGTCGGCGATGTTAGGGAGGGCAGATTAGGGGTTAATACTATTTATTATAGGGTTAGTGAGGCTGATTAGGGGTTAATAACTTTATTATAGTAGCGCTCAGGTCCGCTCGGCAGATTAGGGGTTAATAAGTGTAGGCAGGTGGAGGCGACGTTGTGGGGGGCAGATTAGGGGTTAATAAATATAATATAGGGGTCGGCGATGTTAGGGCAGCAGATTAGGGGTACATAGGGATAATGTAAGTAGCGGCGGTTTACGGAGCGGCAGATTAGGGGTTAATAATAATATGCAGGGGTCAGCGATAGCGGGGGAGGCAGAATAGGGGTTAATAAGTGTAAGGTTAGGGGTGTTTAGACTCGGGGTACATGTTAGGTGCAGACTTAGGAAGTGTTTACGCATAGCAAACAATGGGGCTGCGTTAGGAGCTGAACGCGGCTTTTTTGCAGGTGTTAGGTTTTTTTTCAGCTCAAACAGCCCCATTGTTTTCTATGGGGGAATCGTGCACGAGCACGTTTTTGAGGCTGGCCGCTTGCGTAAGCAACTCTGGTATCGAGAGTTGAAGCTGCGTTAAAAATGCTCTACGCTCCTTTTTTGGAGCCTAACGCAGCCTTTATGTGGACTCTCAATACCAGAGTAATTTTTATGGAGCGGCCAGAAAAAAACCAGCGTTAGCTACGCGGGTCCTTACCGACAAAACTCTAAATCTAGACCTTAGAATGCACAAAAATGTTAAAAACACAAACACGGAAAAACTGTGGCTTTGAAACAAAAAGCCCTCAAAAAAGAAGAAAAAATAACAATAATGGTTTTCAAGAGGTAAAACTCTTAAACTAGAAAAACTCCAAAGGGATGTTGTAAAAGTGTTGCATGATATGTATCCAATGTACAGGGACATTATCAGTACTGTTTTTGACCACAGTGTTTTCTCAACTAGTAGGGAAATCCCAGTAAAAAGTATACCATTCTCTTCTGTACAAATAAATTTTAGTCCTTGTTTATTTAATATTAAAAATGTTATTTAATTGGCCATATTTGCAGGAGCGGAACTACAGGGGGTGCAGAGGGCGCAACTGCGACCAGGCCCCCGAGGGTGGGGGCCCAGCTTTAAATAAGTTTTTTTCCAATAAAAAACGTTGACTTGCCACTGCCTGCACTGATATAATGTGAGTGTGACATGATGCTTCACTAGTGTCTCTGTCTCTGACTACAGGGGTTAGTGTTTCTGTTTTACCCATTGGTGTTTATGTGTATGTATATATGTGATTGTGTGTGTATTTATGCATGTATGTGTGTGTGTATGTTTGTGGAACCAGCAAATTACAGACCTTGTTACTACAGCATGGGGGGGCAGGGGTAAACAGTGTCAATATACAGTACAACTATATACAGTACGGGGGGGCTGGACCATGTCACAGACTACTGTTGTCACTTTATAAAGTACTGGGACGGGTAGGGTCAGGCCAGTCATCTCACCGGCAGATTACAGACTGTGTCACTGACTCACTATATACAGTACTGGTGGGTTAAACAGTGTCCCTATATACAGTAATAGGGGATCAGACTATCTTACAGACTGTGGGCACAGGGTACCTCCTTTTGCAGACATGTAATCTGATAAACTTTTTTTCTGTTTTAAATGTAAAAAAAATATATGTATCAAATTCAGCTTTTTTGGGGGGTGGGCCCTTCTTAGATTCTTGCACCTGGGCCCTGTGGTTTCTAGTTACGCCTCTGCATATTGGCATTCCAGACAAATACTTTTTAAATATTCATATATAGGCAATTGGCATGTTGCCTTAATAAGTTTGCCAGGGACTGGGTCCAGACATGAAGAGACACACTGAGAGCACCCCCCCCCCCCCAAACTGACACATACAATAGCTGCTATAGTCTAGTGCACATTGCACTTGGACAGGAGCCGAGCAGCAGGGGTGGTAAATAGCGATAGGGCATGACACGCACCGGACACATCACATCTAGACAAGCGTGTACCTACCTTCCATTTCCAATGCCCGACTCTTCCTGCTGCTCTTCTAATCTCCACTGGACCTTGGTTTTCTTGTGCGCCCAGACTAGAGGGGATGACTCGTGCTGCCTGCTGCTGCTACTGCCTGCTTCCCTACAGAGTTTGCTGCCCCGCCCCATAGCAAAGTTTAGGCTGCTCAGTGATCTCACTTTACTGTGGGACGGGACTTAGGAGGGAAGCAGCAGCACTGAGCAAAGTATCAGTTATTTTCTTCTACGGGTGAAGTGAGGGACTATTTTTCCAGTGGGACATAGTTCCGCCTGCAAAAATAGTGCAGGAACGCCGTTCCCATGTATTCCCACTGGACTTGACCCCTGATGCTTACCTGATAAATAAAATTAGTTGATGGTGGTGAGAGCACACAAAACCTGCCCAATTCATTCAATTTAGTTATTTTTTTCTCTGGTGGCAATCCTAGTTTTGCGCCTCATGTTACCTGCTCTGTCTTTCCTACCTTTGTTCTTCTCCTTGCTTGGCTATACGTAAGATGTGCCAGGTTCACTCTTTAAATTTGATTAATCACAATATGTTTCTTGTATTCTTCTCAATTTTCATCTGTGAGGGTGTAGAGGTGTACTCCAATGTCAGAGTAAAGGATTGTGCTGAGATATCATATCAAAACACCATGTAAAGGTGTGTATATACTCACAGCATATATTCCAAACGACCGGCTCTTTATACATGCAAAGAAGAAGAAATATTCCACAGGTTTTTCTGATAAAAAAGCTGTATTTTATTGTGCCCATTGCATTTCAACAGACCCAGCCATCTTTTTCAAGAGCATTTAAAAGTGCTTTACAAACCGAGCATACCTTTCCACTGCACAGACAGTCTTTAAATACATAATCAGTGACGCTACCTGTTACCTCATTGGAGGAAACCAGGTTTACACACATTAAAAGAGAAAAATAAATAAATAACCTACAAAATTAGTCTAAAAACATGTAATGCCTTATTATAGAAAACATTATTTTATATTTGGTTATTAAATCAGTTTCAGTTCCCTTCTGAGCCGTTTTCTTGGTAGGAGTCTCCTATCAGGTCCTTTCAGGTAAGGAGAAGTCATATGGTGTGAAATGTCCAATAGCATGACATTCTACTATTTTCGGCTGTAGATGCCGTTTACAGACTAGATGATAAGAGACAGTTGCATTAGATACACATATGCATCAATGTGAACAATTCGATATATTGAATAACATGTTTAGAGAGTATGTGCAAACTTACACCAATATAGACAATTCAATTTATAGAATAACATGTTTAAGGAGTATATACAGGCTAAGTTATAACCTGGCAATATAATTTTCCCCATAAAGACTATTAGATGTGCTGTGCTCAACATCAAATTCTATAGTTGTTATAAAATTCTCGGCTATGAGTGCCGTTTTCAGACTAGGAAAAAGACAGTTGTATTAAATGTAAATCTATATTGTTATACAACATATTATATTTATATGTATATTTATGAACTGAGCGATATATTCAATATCACCCCCAAAAGGTGTATTCTGTGTAAAACCCTGATGTTCACATGTAAGTAGATTTTCTATACAAATGCAGCAATTCTTGTATCTTTATTTAAACCCCAATGA
Organism: Bombina bombina; assembly: GCF_027579735.1. NCBI lineage: Eukaryota > Metazoa > Chordata > Amphibia > Anura > Bombinatoridae > Bombina > Bombina bombina. The sequence continues at coordinate 511,812,778 of NC_069502.1, forward strand.
GCATATGTCTTTAACATATGTATCCATTTTAACTCTCTTTGATCTAATTGTTTAGCCAAGTTTCCACCTCTCCAGTGTAATTCCACCTTGTCTATTCCTATCCATAAAAAGGATTCTTTTGTGAAAAATTTACAGTTGCTACAATGTAGTGGCACTCCATGATCCTCATAGTTTTTTTTCAATTTTGTTTAGGTGTTCCATGATTCTTGTTTTTAAAAATCTGGACGTTTGTCCTAAATATTGACATTTGCAGCCACATTGTAGTAAGTATATCACATTTTTACTCTTACATGTAATAAATTCTTTTATTTCATATTTTTTACCTGTGACAGTGGAAACAAATGTTTTGTGTGTTCTTCTATTATAGTTACAACCTTTGCATTTCCCACAAGTTTTTTTGGGGGGCTATAACTTTTATCATTGAGGGAGCTAATTTTTGTTTAAAATGTTGTCCCTTTCTAGATATGACCATTGGTTTATTGGGGATCACTGGTCCCAAATATTCATCTTCCTTTAGAATGTGCCAGTGTTTTTCTACAATTTTTTTGATTGTTTTATGTTCTGTATTAAATGTAGTTACAAATTTCAGAAAGTTATTGTTAATCTTGTTATCTTTTTTATTGTTTTTAGTAGATCTGATCTTGTTCTGTTTTTTACCTCATTTCTTTCTTGTTCTAAAGTTTTATTATTATATCCCTTTTGTACAAATCTTTTTTTAAGAACCTCTGATTGTTGTTTGTATTCTTCTATCTTACTGCAATTTCTGCAAATTCTTAAAAATTGACTCTTTGGTACTTCTTTTAGCCAATTCAGATGGTGGCAACTATCCTGTTTTATGTAAGTATTTGTATCACATTTCTTAAAAAAATTTTTACTATGTACCATATTGTCATTAATGTATAAAGTTAGATCCAGAAAATGTATTTCTTGTTTATGATATTGAGGGGTTAATAACACATGTTGGTTGTTATCATTAAGGGTATTTACAAATAGAGTTAAGTTTGTTTCTCCCCCTTTCCATATACAGATTATGTCAGCTATATATCTATGCCAGGACACCAGGTCTGCACCAAATTCTGCACTCTGCCAGACGTAATTGGTTTCAAAGAAATCCATATATATATTGGCATAACTTGGTGCAAACCTGGTGCCCATGGCTGTACCACAGATCTGCATGTAATAATTATCGTTAAACCAAAAAAAGTCATGGTGTCAAATAAACTCTATTGCTCTAATTATAAAGTCCAATAATTTGGGTTGTAGATCCTGGTCTTCTGATAATTTCCATCGGACTGCTTCTATCCCTTTCTTGTGATCAATTATGGAATACAATGAAGTCACGTCCATGGTAACCCACAGAAAACTTTCTTGCCAGATTATATTCTGCTTAATTTGTAGGACATGTTTGGTGTCCTTTAGATGTCATTTTGCTTTTTGTGCATAAGGTTGTAGAAAGAAGCCTATGAAAGCTGACAGGTTTGATGTTAGAGAATTAATACCACTAATGATGGGCCTCCCTTGTTGCATGCTTATGAAGTTTAGGTAAAATATAAAATATAGGGGTTTTTGAATCTACGTTAAATAAAAAATCGGATTCATCTTTAGTTATTATATTTTGGTTTTGTGCTTCTAAAGGTAATTTATGTAAAGTGATAGTATATTCTTTTTTAGGATTTTTATTTAAAATAATATAAGTATTTGAATCTCCCAAAATCCTATTTGCCTCTTCCATGTAGTGTTTCATTATCTAGTATCACAACTCCTCCCCCTTTGTCTGCCTCCTTAATGACTATATCCTCTCTCTTATTTAGATAAAAAAATATTTTTTATTTACTTTATTTGATAGATTATCCATATCTCTCATTAGTAGCTTATTGAATACCTCAATATGGAGGCCTGTGACTTGGATAAAATCTTTTTAACTTTATTCCTAGGGTTTTTACATGTTTGAATAGGAGTATATTGTAACGATGGCTGTTACACAAAAAAGCGTTTTTTTATTTTTTTTTTAGCATCAATGTTATTTTTTAATTATTTTGTTTTCTCTTTTAACATGTGTAAACCTGGTTTCCTCCAATGAGGTAACAGGTAGCGTCACTGATTATGTATTTAAAGACCGCCTGTGCAGCAGAAAGGTATGCTTGGTTTGTAAAGCACTTTTAAATGCTCTTGAAAAAGACGACTGGGTCCATTGAAACGCGTTGGGCACATAAAATACAGCTTTTTTATCAGAAAAACCTGTGGAATTTTTCTTCTTTGCATGTATAAAGAGCCGGTTGTTTGGAATATATGCTGTGAGTATATACAAGTCTTTACATGATGTTTTGATATGATATCTCAGCACAACCCTTTACTCTAACATAGGAGTACACCTCTACACCATCACAGATGAAAATTGAGAAGAATACAAGAAACATAATGTGATTAACTGAATTTAAAGAGTAAACCTGTACCTCCATCTGGCACATATTACTTATCTACACAGGCCTTGGGAGAGACTGTGGACGGCTGCGGTTCTGATATTTTAAGGGGAGTATCAATCCATATTGTACACTTTTTTTGTTGGCTATACGTAAGACTGGCTTACCTGAGAGGTATCTAAGTATTCTTGAAGTTTTTGGAATCTTTGCCTCCTCCTAGTGGCGAGCAGGTGGATCCCATGAGTGAATCCCATGAGTAATGGTCTTGTGGACTCTCACCACCATAAAAGAAATGAAATTATCTTGTAAGCATAAATGTTTATTTTGCACCCAAGTTAACCAAGTGTACACCCAGATAGCCTAAAACACACTAGCAGAACATAATCATCTTTCCACAATGGATTGCTGGTATATATAGATAGCAGTATGTTCCACAATTGGGGTATCCTCTAATATCCCGGATCCATTCCACTGTAATAAATCTTATTCTATTCAAGCCTATGTCAGTATGCATTAACCTTACCACTGTACTCTACCTTAAAAGGACACTAAGCACTAAATATATTTCATGCACCTCCCTCTAATTATATAGGTTTCACTGCAGGTATCTGAAGGAGAGTTGCTGCACCTGTGCAACCACGTCAACACGGGAATGTAGTGAAAGATTTCAACATGGTGGCACCCATGGCGAGAGGGAGGTGGGGAATAACCTCAATATTATACTTATACAATGTATTTAGGGCCAGATTACAAGTCGAGTGCAAAATATCGCTTTCACAAAAGCAATATTTGCAATCCACTTTGTAATAACGCACGCAAATGTGCACTGGTATTACAAGTTAGGTGCAATGCGAATGCGACATCGCATTCACATTGCACGAAAGCATTACGTTTATGAGAGTGCAACTCCATAGGCTCCAATGGGAGCCTTGTTCTCATGCCGTAAGACATGGCATGAGAACCTATTGCAGCAAAGGCTGTAAGTCACGCAGCGATGGACAGAAGATTTAAATATATATGTCTATGCTTATATAGATTCTCAAAATATTCTTTCTACATGAACCCCTCACTCTCATACAATATTAATCAAAGGACTATCCAGCACCTAAGGACCCCTTAGCATCTAAGGAAACCCCATAAATCAATCAACAACAAAAAAAGCAACATCCCCTAAATGGTTGGTCTTATACCCTAATACTTGTTCCAGAATGGTGTATGTTTAGCCTCTTCTTGCTACAGCATAAAGGTACCTTGAAGACGGTCTAGGCCTAAGCCTGTTTCCCCTCTTTTTATACAATATTTTAAGTAATGCTGACTGGCAGGGAACCAAGCAGATTGATTGGAATTTGTATGGCAGAGTTGATTGGTGTGTGCAGTAGGGAAAACAGTGCAGTATTGGGTATCGAAGAGGTAAAAGTTAATTGTGGAAGGGGTATTATGTGGTCAGGGATGAATGTGGTGGAGGGACAGTGTAGCTGGGATATTTGCAGTTGAAGTTCACTACAGAGGGTTAATTGCAGTGGAGGCTGATGTGGTTGGGAATAATTGAGGCAAAGAGTCAGTGTTTAGAGATTAACTGGTGAAAAGTGCAGGAGCTTATGAATTAAAGTTACAATAAATACCTTATAATTAATACACTTTTCTACAGTCTTCCAACAGATTAACATATTTGCAGAATCTAAACTATATTATAACATAATAATGCTTTGCTGCAAATTCCACTACATATTTCCGTATCTGGTGGAGCCAATCTGGACACAAGTTAGAGATGACTGGGCTTGTCACTATCATGGTGTTACAAAAAAAACAAAAAAACATTTTGTCTGGCTACAGCAGAAAGACAACAAACTGCAAATTAGGGAGAGATATGTGTAATTTTTCAGACTTAAATTACATGAAAAGTGTGCAAAATAAATAATGAAACTGTAATACCATGCATTATTAAAGGGACATGAAACACAAATTTTTTTCTTTCATCATTAAGATAGAACATGCAATTTTAAACAACTTTCCAATTTAATTCTATTATCTAATTTGCTTTGTTTTCTTTGTTGAAATGGATACCTAGCTAGGCTCAGGGATTGCTAATTGGTGGCTGGACATATATGCAGAAAAACAAATAGGGAAAGCGCTAAATAAATAGCAGAATAAGAGTGAAAATAAAAATAAAATTCTACACACACTACGTGATATAATACAAAATATTTTACTGTAATAAAATCACAATAAGCAATCATATGCAATATTAAAATGACATGTCATTCAAGTGGAAATGGTCCATAAAAACAATTTTGCAGCTATATAATGGTTTTGCTGCAATGGTGGCAAATAAATTGGTACAAATTTGCCAATGGCAAACAATGAAATTGATGAGATTAATCTCACTGCAGTGGATATAAAAGTACGGTACCTCAAAAAGTGTAAAACAGTTAGATTTTCCGGACCATACTATGGAGGATCCTTGATCTGAAACTGCCAAAGAGTTTGTGTCCTCTGTGTATTTGTGTGTACTTCCGCATCACGTGACTATGGGAGTGTGACTCTGTTCTGATCTCTGATAGGTGGTTTAGCGTGAGTATCCTCACTTTGGTCTGACTAACCCGCAGACTCAGAGAAAAGAGCTCAGTGACAGGATCTTTAATCCTGTGTTGATAGAACATTGACGTTAACCTTTTACCGCGGTTATGGTGTTGTATTCCGTCCAAACGACGCTGGGCTTTAGCACCGTTAGGCTAAAATACAATGTCATAACCGTTTGGCTGTCCTGAAGCCCACGGCGCTTCCTGGATGTGATGGCGGTCTGGAGGGTGTGCCTAGCATCATAGCGACGCCCCCCTGACCCAACCCCATAATTGAAATCTCGTGATCGCATGCACGATCGCGGGATTTCAATTTGTCTACATCGGAACATGAAAGGGTTAAAGCTCCAGTGTAAGATCTTTGATCCTATGTAGACAGGGCAGTGGCGTCACTCTGAATATCGATATCAAACAGCTCCCCAGTAATTTCTCTCCTAGTGGTAGCTCTCCAGTGGGGTCGCTCCGCTGATGGATAATAGTAGTAGTAACAATCAGTTACAATAACCAACTGTGAACAATCAACGCGTTTCTTTATCAAGATGGTCACAGTTACTGTTTTTGGTCTTTAAATAGGGCTTATTTCCTTTATCATTGGTTAATTGGTTTTGGTTCAGCCAATCAAGGAAAAGGTCCATGGATTTTCTATAGTGTGTGATTGATATCTCCCTCTGCAAATCAGGAGCACAAATACAATGTTGCTTTGTTAAACATCTTTGGATGTCATTAGATACATTATTGTAATGCTAGTTTAATTAATGCAATGTTAGTGTTATTTACAGATTTATCGGATACATTGATATATAGTTATTTTTATTTTTAAGCATAATATATTTTGTTTTTTATATAGTGAACAAATATAATGAAAGAATAATGAAGGAAAATAGTAGACATGTTAATAATAACAGAAATATAAGATAGAAAAAATATAATAAAGAAAGAAAATGAAGATGAATGTTGTTACAAATTATATGTGAATTATCCAAGAAACTATTCAAAAAATCTTTAAAAAATTCTCCACTAAAAAAAATTTCAAAAATAATTTCCTCAAAAATAAAATTTATCAAGATTTTAGAAAAAACTATAGAAAAAAACTCTCAGAAAAAACTGCAGAAATAACTGTTAGACAAAACTTATAGAAAAAAACATTCTTGTCTCTGTGTCTGATTGTGTGTGTGCATACTCTTTTTGTAAGATCTATAATATAATAAGTATATGTGTATATGATAAAAATGTAAATGGAAAATATTTTTTGAAAATCAAAAAGTTTGTGCAATTGTTTGTATGCCTGTGAATTAGTTCTAAAATAAAAAGTTCAAATCAAATTCCATGTTTAAACCGTGAGGGTGTAAGGTTTTAAAATTAAATATATATTCTGCTTCTTGTCTGAGTAGTAAGTTGCCTATATTACCTCCCCTTTTATTTAAATTAACCTTTTTATACCCCAAAATTTAAAGTGATTAGTATTACCATTATGGATATCCGTAAAGTACTTATATAGTGCTGTTTCAGTCGATTTGTGTTCAATTTGTAATAAATGTTCCCTAATTTTATCTTTCAAAAAATGACTCGTTTGACCTAAATATTGGAAACCACAAGAACATTGGATGCAATAAATAACGTTTTTATCGGTGCATCTTATTAATTCTTTTATTTTAACAAAATAGTTGGTATTAGATGATTTAACCTCTTTAATTTTGATACTGTGCTTACATGCCTTACAATTAAAGGGACAAGTCCAAAAAAAACTTTCATGTTTCAAATAGGGCCTGTAATTTTAAACAACTTTCCAATTTACTTTTATCACCAATTTTTCTTTGTTCTCTTGGTATTCTTAGTTGAAAGCTAAACCTAGGAGGTTCATATGCTAATTTCTTAGACATTGAAGGTCACCTCTAATCTCAATGCATTTTGATAATTTTTCACCACTAGAGGGCATTAGGTCACGTGTTTCATATAGATAACATTGAGCTCATGCACGTGAATTTACCATGGAGACAGCTATGATTGGCTAAACTGCAAGTCTGTCAAAATAACTGAAATAAGGGGGCAGTCTGCTGAGGCTTAGATACAAAGTAATTACAGAGGTGAAACATGTATAATTATAACTGTGTTGGTTATGCAAAACTGGGGAATTGGTAATTAAGGGATTATCTATCTTTTAAAACAAAAAAAATTCTGGTGTTGACTGTCCCTTTAATGCATGGGGAAAATCCTACTAATTTGTTTACATTAGAGGTTAATTTCTGACGAAGTCTTTTTATTGTGTTTTTTTCTAATTCACTTTAACAAAATAGTTGGTGTTAAATGATTTAACCTCTTAAATTTTGATACTGTGCTTACATGCCTTACAATTAAAGGGACAAGTCCAATTAAAGGGACAAGTCCAAAAAAAACTTTCATGTTTCAAATAGGGCCTGTAATTTTAAACAACTTTCCAACTTACTTTTATCACCAATTTTGCTTTGTTCTCTTGGTATTCTTAGTTGAAAGCTAAACCTAGGAGGTTCATATGCTAATTTCTTAGACCTTGAAGGCCGCCTCTAATCTAAATGCATTTTGATAGTTTTTCACCACTAGAGGGCATTAGGTCACATGTTTCATATAGATAACATTGAGCTCATGCACGTGAATTTACCATGGAGACAACTCTGATTGGCTAAACTGCAAGTCTGTCAAAATAACTGAAATAAAGGGGGCAGTCTGCTGAGGCTTAGATACAAAGTAATGTGTATAAGTATAATTGTGTTGGTTATGCAAAACTGGGGAATTGGTAATTAAGGGATTATCTATCTTTTAAAACAACAAAAATTCTGGTGTTGACTGTCCATTTAATGCATGGGAAAAGTCCTACTAATTTGTTTCCATAGAGGTCAATTTCTGATTGTCTTTTTTTTGTGTTTTTTTTTAATTCACTTGGGGATAAGACATATTTTAGATTCTTTGCTCTCTTGAAAATAACATCTGGATGGTTCCTAACTCTCAGCTAGATTACGAGTTTGGCGTTATGAGTGAAAAAGCATCGTTATGCTTCATAACAATGCTTTTTCCCTAACGCCGATATTACAAGTCTTGCAGGCATAGGAGTACCGCACACCTTTTTGGCAGTCACACAACTCAAGTACCGCACTTTTTAAAAAGTAATTTTTCAATGGGACTTCCATAGCGCCGGTATTACGAGTTTGCCTGGGAGGCCAAAAAGTGAGAGGTACACTCTATAACCACAAGATTCGTACCGCCATCTAAAGTCAGTAGTTATGAGTTTTACGTTACAAAGCTGTAACATAAAACTCATAACTAAACTGTTACAAAGTACACTAATACCCATACACTACCCCTAAACCGAGGCCCTCACGCATCGCAAACACTAAAATAAAATGATTAACGCCTAATCTGTCGCTCCGGACATTGCCGCTACTCAAAATATATATTAACCCCTATTCCGCCTCTCCCCGACATTGTTGCCACAGTCCACTATAATAAACCTATTAACCCCAAAACCACCGCTCTCCCGCATCACTAAATAAATATATTAACCCCTAAACCTAACCCTAACATAACCCGAACACCCCCTAACTTAAATATAATCAAAATAAATCTAAATAAAACTTACAATTATTACCTAAATAACCTATTTAAAACTAAATACAAACTTACCTGTAAAATAAAACCTAAGCTAGCTGCAATATAACTAATAGTTACATTGTAGCTAGCTTAGGTTTTATTTTTATTTAACAGGAAAGTTTGTATTTATTTTAACATTAACTATTTACTAACTACCTAGTTAAAATAAACACAAAGTTACTACCTGTAAAATAAAACCTAACCTGCCTTACACTAAAACCTAACATTACAATAAAATAAAAAATAAAAAATTAATCAAATACAATTATCTAAATTACAGTTGTTCAGAGGAGAATTGCCTGGTATTTCGGGGCTGGACTGACCTTACTTGGCGGGATCAGACTGATATACTTCAGGAAAGTTTTCTTCTGTGAAAAGCACACTGGTCTTAAAGAGGCTGCCTCCGGGTGGTAAATCGCCATAGAACAAGCCACTGAGCTGTTGTTTGTTCCTGGTAGAGCACTTCTCTCTTTGTATGCAAATTATTATGACCCTGGGGAAGTCTCCCTATGGGTGATGGGGGAAACCAGACGTGAACTCCTTGCCCAGTGTGCTTAGAGGAATGTGGCTGCACCTCACTGACGAGGCCCATAGGAGGCCGAAACGATCGTCTGGGGTTGTCATGTTCCTTGTTCAGAGGAGAATTGCCTGGTATTTCGGGGCTGGACTGACCTTACTTGGCGGGATCAGACTGATATACTTCAGGAAAGTTTTCTTCTGTGAAAAGCACACTAGTCTAAAAGAGGCTGCTTCCGGGTGGTAAATCGCCATAGAACAAGCCACTGAGCTGTTGTTCGTTCCTGGTAGAGCACTTCTCTCTTTGTATGAAAAAAATAACACTAAATTACACAAAATAAAAAACTAAATTATCAAAATAAAAACGAATTACTCCTAATCAAATAGCCCTATCAAAATAAAAAAGCCCCCCCAAAATAAAAAATAACAAGCCTACACTAAACTGCCAATAGCCCTTAAAAGGGCCTTTTGCGGGGCATTGCCCCAAAGAAATCAGCTTGTTTACCTGTAAAACAAAAAATACAAACAACCCCCCAAAAGTAAAACCCACCACCCACACAACCAAACCCCCAAAATAAAATTCTATCTAAATAAACCTAAGCTAACCATTGTCCTGAAAAGGGCATTTGGATGAGCATTGCCAATAGGATGAAAGCTCAATCCTATTGGCTGATTGCAACAGCCAATAGGATTTTACCCCTTTAATTCCTATTGGCTGATAGAATTCTATTTTTTTGGTAATTTAGATAATTGTATTTGATTAATTTAAATTTTTAAATTTTATTGTAATGTTAGTTTTTAGTGTAAGGCAGGTTAGGTTTTATTTTACAGGTAACTTGTATTTATTTTAACTAGGTAGTTAGTAAATAGTTAATAACTATTTACTAACTAGTCTACCTAAGTTAAAATAAATACAAACTTACCTGTGAAATAAAAATAAAACCTAAGATAGCTACAATATAACTATTAGTTATTAGGTTTTATTTTATAGGTAAGTATGTATTTAGTTTTAAATAGGAATTATTTAGGTAACAATTGTACGTTTTATTTAGATTTTTTTAATTATATTTAAGTTAGGGGGTGTTAGGGTTAGGGTTACGTTAAGGTTAGGGTTAGGTTTACGGGTTAATATATTTATTTAGTGTTAGTGATGTGGGAGGCCAGAGGTTTAGGGATTAATAACTTTAGTATAGTGGCTGCGACATTGGGGGCGGCAGATTAGGGGCTAATAAGTGTAGGTAGGTGGCGGCGATGTTAGGGGCAGCAGATTAGGGGTTAATAAATGTAATGTAGGTGGAGGCGATGTTGGGGGCGGCAGATTAGGGGTTAATAACACTATGTAAGTTGCGGCGATGTTGGGGGCAGCAGATTAGGGTGTTTAGTTGTGGGTGTTAGAATTAAACATAACTTTTTCTTTCCCCATAGACATCAATGGGGCTGCGTTACGGAGCTTTTGTTTCCACGATAGCAGGTTTTAGGCTTTTTTTTAGCCGACTCTCCCCATTGATGTCTATGGGAAATCATGCACAAGCACGTCAAAACACCGCTTGTATTTGGGTAAGGTATGGAGCTCAACGCCACCATATCGCCCGCACAAGCCGGGTTTTACAAAATCTGTAATAGCAGCGCTATAGGGAGGTGAAATACCGCTGCTTTTGTGGCGGTCGTTATTTTCCTTATAGCACTCAAAACTCGTAATCTAGCTGTCTATTAACCAATATCTGGTCTTTTTTTATATAGTGCTAATGTTTAGTTTTTAATCTCATTATGTTGGTAACTATAATTTGTGATAAACGGTATAAAGAATTTTTCTTTGTCTTTAAAATGGTTTAAAGTTGGGTTCTTTCCTTTTGGGTGTAGGTACTAGGATAATTTCTCTATTTAATCCTTTTTTATAGGATAATATTTCTGATTGTATTTTAATACTATCCTCACTAGAACAGTTCTTTTTCATACGAATGAATTGTCCCTTTGGGATATTTTTTTTCCATTTTCCAGATGGCAACTCGCACTGTGAATATAATTATTTGCATTGTTTGCTTTGAAATATGTTCTAGTGTTAGTGGGTTCTGTGTGTTTAAGACCTGGTTCTGAGAACAAATAAAACCCAACATATATATCCACTGGGACCCAAATATAGGTAGAAAAGTTTATTTTAGCTGGAGTCAGAAGCTCCTTACACAGTTGGTCATTCTGACTACCTGCAAAGAGCTGTTATAATTGAGTGACATGCAAATAGCGTGCTGTCACCAAACATTAACAATTTGATTGGGATACAGCTATACAAATCAGGTCACTATAAAACATTTCCTACTGCTTATTTTAGATCTAGCCCCCATGTTCGCTATCACAGAGTATCAAAGTAATCTCTCCCCTTAAGAAACTTGCATCCATTTCACTTATTTCCCCAATAATAAACCAATAATAAACCAGCACAATTTGTTATCATTATCTTTTCATTATCATTACAAATGTTTAGTCAATCTGCTAATTGTTTTGACATAAACATAAACTTTTTTTCCAAATGTCTCAATATGTTTTAACCAAGTTGTCCTATATGACATTAATCTTGGCACCCATCTCTTATAACCTTCTGAAATACAGAACAATGTGTAGTCTTATTCTAGTTGCACTTACACGTGGGGTCTGACCTAATGTGGGATATGCACGGGGTAAGCAGGATTTAATTTCAGAATGTTCATTAACCAAGTACTTAAATCAAGTAATATTGAGTAAAACATTTTTGATAAACTATATATTTTTAAAGAAAAATGTGATCAAGGGAATTTGAATTGAGAATATTGCTAAAATAATAAATCTGTCATATCTATTATAAGTTAGGAGGAAATTGTAGTTTACACTCAGAGAGACATTTGCTTAAAAATAATTAACTAACTTAGGGTTAGTTTCCATTAAACTGTAAATGGTTTTGCATGAGGTTGCAAAACAGAAAAACTGCTGTCGGAAGCCATTACACTTATTATTGGTATATGTAATATTTATTGCTGGTCTAGGTATAGGACTAGTTGGAGTTATGTTCCTATTTAAATATCAATATGTAGTTACATATAAAAATATAATCAAGCACATAACTCCAATACACCAATTAGGCCTATGCCTAGGGTTGCACTAAATAAGACATATATCAATAAATCGAAACATTTAATAAAAAATAAAAAAAATCTTAAATACTTTTTTTTTTTCATAAATTCAATGTATCTTTTTTTTGTGACCGACATAACTCCTGTGTCTTTCTCTGTAGAGGCAATTAGAGGTAAGGAGTGCAGGAGTTAAACTTCATTTTTAAGGTCGAATTGCCCTAGCAACAAACTTGTTATGGAGTGATTTGGGGGAAATCCGGCGTCGGTTGGAAGAGTTAACACACCATTAACTTAAACATAAACGAAAAGTGCAACTGCACGCAATGTGCAAAATATTTCAGTGGAAACTTGGTACTAAAATGGAGCCGTAAACTACTTTTAGCTGTAGGCAACTTTGGTAGCTTACGGCTCCATTTTTAACAAACAAGCCCTTAGTTTGTCTTTATGACAGTTTGTCTTTATGACTTGAACCAAGATCTCTTTAGAATTTCAGTAGCTTTTTCTATTTCAGTATAGGTTCAGATGATTACTAGACATGTACATTCAGATGTATTAAACATGGCTTATTCTGCCTCATTCTTGCATTTGTTTTGAAAATCAAAATATGCTTCCCTTTTTAATGAATAAACACACACACACCAACTAATGACACAGCGAAAAAAAATGTGTTTGTTCGTCTATTTATTACCCAGAAAATCCCCTATCCAGCCACGTCCCTTTTTGATGATTGACTCCTCTGTCAGCCAACTGGCAGGTAACTTTCTTTGCTGTTCTTAACCAATCCAGAGCCTATTATTTAATAGTTTAAGAACATGAAATAATCCCCCCTGGCCAATTACAACACTTGAAGGTATCCTACCCTTTAAATGGTTGACCACGCAGATCAAACATTTGGGAGTGGTTCTTTCCCCCAACCCAAAACTGGTTATCAAAGCAAACTATGAGCCTCTTTTGAGGGAATTTAGCACACTATTGGACAAATGGGCGAACCTGGAGGTTTCGTGGATGGGTAGGGTTCAATCGCTGTAGATGAAGTTACTCCCTAAGCTAACCTATCTTTTTCGCTGTGTCCCACACCCGGTTCCTGCTTATTTGCTAAACCATTTTCAATCTATATTTAATAAGTATGTTTGGCAAAAAAGCACTTGAGAGTCTTTATGCAACAGTTTCAGAAACCAATTAAATGTGGAGGGCTGGCAGCCCCAAATAAAGGCTTCTACTACAAAGCAGCAATGCTGTCTCATATTTTGGCTTGGGGAATGCAAGATGAGAATACTAGGTGGTATCAGCTAGACCAGGCTATGTTGCCTTCGGATATGCGGCTGGAAGACTTGATTTGGGTTCCCCAGCATGCTGATGTTTTAACGGGGATCAGTAACCCCGTTCTTAGGGCATTCTGGAGATAACTTAGACACACTGAACAAATTGCACCAAACCCATCACTTATCCACCCCATTACGGCTCAACGATTCTGTCTTCCTGACTCGCATCCATGTCACTGGTACTCTCTCGTGCTGAGACGTATACAAGATTTAAATGATAGAGATGGCTTGATGACGTTGGCCAGCTCGTGCTAGTGGGGATCTTCCTAAAACATTACACTTTGAATACTTTTGGCTAATTTCTATGATATGAGCATGGAGGTTCCCGAGGCAGGAACTAAGAGAATTGATGCAATGGGAGAGGAGATGGCTTGCTGGCAAGCCTCTCTACAAAGCCCTAACTGTTCATTATCAGCTGTTCTTAAATTCCCCCACCTTTGTCAAATCGCATCATACCCTAGAGTGGGAAAGAGAGATGGGAATTAGCCACATAAAATTAGATTGGCAAAGAGCAGTATTACCTACAAAATCCGCTGTTCATTGCACCACTATTTATGAAATCTTCATCAAGCTTCTTTTAAGATGGTATAGGGTACCAACCAGAATTCCCCAAATATTCCCTCAGAGGTCAACTTATTGTTGGAGAGGGTGTGGACAACTAGGGTCATATATGCATATATGGTGGAGCTGCAGCAAAATTATGGAGATTACGTTTCCTGGTTGGGAGACTCCTTTAGCAGTTAGGACGAGTTTAAAGACTTACTGTGAGTGTGGCACCTTTTCACCTGGGACTGGATGGACTGCATAAACCCGGAGAACCCTGTGCATTCATAGGCCTAGATTTGGAGTTCGGCGTTAGCCGTGAAAACCAGCATTAGAGGCTCCTAACGCGGGTTTCTTACGCACTCCGGTATTTCAAGTTTATTTACCGCCACTCAAAATACACCTAACGCTCACATTTCTACCGCCACCTCAGACCCAGTAGTAAACATATACCGACAAAAAAAACATCCACGAATCACAAAACAAATATTACACAAAGTACACTTACACTCATACAAACACTACACTATATTTATTTTTCATATTTAATTTTTTTTCTGCAAAATACAAAGGATTAAAGTTGCGAGATCTCGGGTGTTTGAAAAAAATCCACACAAATCCATTTTCCCATTGACTTACATGGACATACGGGAAAAGACCCTCATATACCTACATCTAACTAATAACATTATCACAAACATACACTCATCGATGCATACAAACAATATACACCACATGACATACACAAAATATTTATTTATTACAAAAAGAACACGATTTAGTTACTTTTTCACACAAGCTCATGACGTCACTCACTTTACGAGGAAAACCAGTCTTAGAAAAAAAAATTAGAAATCTTTAGAGCCTCCATTGACTTCTATTGGGAAGACGTGCTCGTGCACGCGAAACCCTCATTTCCCTAACGCACGCAAATAGCGTAGACAGAAAAACTCCAAATACCAGCGCTAGAAAATACATGATTTTATGCGTTAGACCCAGCTATGATAAATAGATCAAGAAATGACTATTTCCCTATGGTGGACTTATGTTTTTTAATTATTAAATATTCACAACACCATAAAATTGTTTCACACTTTTAGATTACATCAACTACAAATACACATCACTAGTAACACATTATTATTTCAATAAAATTACATTTAAAATTAAAATAAAATTCAATAAACATTT
Organism: Bombina bombina; assembly: GCF_027579735.1. Taxonomy (NCBI): domain Eukaryota; kingdom Metazoa; phylum Chordata; class Amphibia; order Anura; family Bombinatoridae; genus Bombina; species Bombina bombina. The sequence goes on from NC_069502.1 coordinate 511,828,071, forward strand.
ATGGATTCACAAACACTACACAATGGGAAACACCTCTCATTTACCTTTATTATTGCATTTCAGTTATTCAACTCATATGCTTGCAGCAACAGCATATCTACATAGGCTTAACACATAATCACTCATGGATGCACATCTATTACTTTTAACATTCACTCATACATGTGCATTCAAATGATGGGGGAAAAACACATTACATTCTCTACAGGAATCACAAAACACAACATATGGATTTGACTGTACTTTTAACATCATGATTCCATCACAATAAACCATTAGGAATTACCTACAAAAAATACATCATTACACCAGATTACAGATGTCACTTTATGGGAAGGAACAACAATGCCAGACCGCTATATAGAAGTCAGCATATGTGGGACACAATCACAATATATACGTATATGTACATAACACGTATCACCCATGACGCAACCACAAAGCACACATTTAGATTTTATTCAGCACACAATAACAATGTAGCACAATACAACAACACAATGAGGATTTCACAACTACATAGGCAGGTTAATAATATCATGACGTCATTAGAAGATTCAACCATACACATCACAGATTCACCACTGTACCGCCCCTTTAGGAACTTTAACACTCAATACTACAATACAACATATACGTAAACCACACTTTTGAACAGCATTATTATGGAGATTTCAATGGGACAATTAAGAAATATTGTCCGATCGGAAATCACTTATATATATATATATAATACTACAGATGGCAGCCGGAAGTTATTCAGTATTAGTGCAATTTTTATGGGACGCATACAATATTGTCAGATCTAAAATCACTTATATACACAATACTACAGATGACAGCCGGAAGTTTGGAATTATTATTGCGATTTGAAAGGGACGCATACAATATTCACATCTCGGCAATCACTTATATATATAATACTACAGATGACAGCCGGAAGTTATTCAGTATTAGTGCGATTTGAAAGGGACGCATACAATATTGACTGCTCGGCAATCACTTATATATACAATACTACAGATGACAGCCGGAAGTTCGGAATTATTAGTGCGATTTTAAAGGGAGGCATACAATATTCACATCTCGGCAATCACTTATATATACAATACTACAGATGACAGCCGGAAGTTATTCAGTATTAGTGCGATTTGAAAGGGACGCATACAATATTGACTGCTCGGCAATCACTTATATATACAATACTACAGATGACAGCCGGAAGTTCGGAATTATTAGTGCGATTTTAAAGGGACGCATACAATATTCACATCTCGGCAATCACTTATATATACAATACTACAGATGACAGCCGGAAGTTATTCAGTATTAGTGCGATTTGAAAGGGACGCATACAATATTGACTGCTCGGCAATCACTTATATATACAATACTACAGATGGCAGACGGGAAGTTCTGAATTATTATTGCGATTTTAATGGGACGCATACAATATTGACATCTCGGCAATCACTTATATATACAATACTACAGATGACAGCCGGAAGTTCTGAATTATTATTGCGATTTTAAAGGGACACATACAATATTGACAGCTCGGCAATCACTCATATATATACAATACTACAGATGGCAGACGGGAAGTTCTGAATTATTATTGCGATTTTAAAGGGATGCGTACAATATTTACTGCTCGGCAATCACTCATATATATACAATACTACAGATGACAGCTGTTACTTTATCGTTTACAAACAATATTGCAGCAACATTGATCGATCACATTCGATGCACATTATACACAACTATGCACTTTCATTCATGTTAGCCTGGACGTGTGCTTGTTACTATAAGATCGCGTTTAAGAAATATTGATTACGCATATGATCAAACATTACAAACATGCACTGTATGTGTGATATTTGACACTTTCACATTGAGATTAATTTGGGGAAAACAACATTTCAGCAAACAACAAAAAAACGCCCACTTTGAAAGCATTCGCGCCGCTCACATACAAACAGGTGAATACAATCAGCAATCATTACAAACTCACTACCATTGGACTAATCATACTATAAATCCCCCAAACAACATGGCCAATGCATCACTTGTGATCCACATCAGATCAAGTGCTTACCTTGTTACGCTGTTTTGAAAGATGGATGACGATGACATGGTAGACGCTGCTGGTGCTGCTATTGGCGAACTAGCTGTTGGTCGAATCAGGCAGCCTCGGCGGCTCAGACCGAGACGAAGGGGTCGTCTGGTTCGAGGTCCTCCTGTCTACAGGGTGAGACCCACCTTGGAAAACATGAGCGACTTTGAGGTTTTTGATAAGTATCGGCTCGATCGCGAACAGCTCATTGGCCTTTACGAGCTTCTTAAACCTCATTTGGAGCCACGTATACAAATAAGGACTGCTGTTCCCCCCATGAGTAAGATGCTAAGCTGTCTATACGTCCTGGCCTCCGGGAGTTTTCAATCCGGAGAACTGTACATGCATGGCCTGGCTCAAGGTACATTCTCTGTGGTGTTTGATAACTTTCTGGACGCCATGGTACGTATCAGTAAGCAATACATAGGATTCCCACAGAATGATGGTGATTGGAGGCGCCTGAAGCGGGAATTCTTTGATATTGCTCAATTGCCCAATGTCTTGGGAGCCATAGATTGTACCCACATTGCGCTGCGTGCTCCAATTGATGACTTGCCCTTCAGAAATCGCAAACATTTTCATAGCCTCAACGTGCAGTATGTTTGTGACGCACGGATGAGGATTATGCATGTGTATGCGAATTTTGGAGGGGCTTGTCATGATGCCCGCATCCTCTCTCTGTCGTCCCTGTGGAGACAGTTTGAGGAAAGACAAATGCCCCCTGGTTATCTCGTTGGTGAGTATTTGTGCACAACATGGTTAATTAGTTTGACAATTGCCCCGGTATTTTTTAACTGTTAGCGTCATGTTCAGCTATAGGATGCAATTTAACCATTTGTTATTTACCGACGCTAATGTTTAATTTTATTTAAATGCAGATATGTAGCATGTCTTACCTTAAGTGCTCAGATAGAGAATGCAATGTAACCATGTAGTTAGCATTTTACACAAGGTTTGTTTTCAGAAAAATACGCATATGTAGCATGTCTTAGCTGAAATGGGAAGATATTATCTCATGCAATTTAACCCTGTCATTGTCTCTTTCCGCTAATGTCTAGTTTTATTTAAATGCAGATATGTAGCAAGTCTTACCTTAAGTGTTCAGATAGAGAATGCAATGTAACCATGTAGTTCGCATTTTACACAAGGTTTGTTTTCAGAACAATACGCATATGTAGCATGTCTTAGCTGAAATGGGAAGATATTATCTCATGCAATTTAACCCTGTCATTGTCTCTTTCCGCTAATGTCTAGTTTTATTTAAATGCAGATATGTAGCATGTCTTACCTTAAGTGTTCAGATAGAGAATGCAATGTAACCATGTAGTTCGCATTTTACACAAGGTTTGTTTTCAGAACAATACGCATATGTAGCATGTCTTAGCTGAAATGGGAAGATATTATCTCATGCAATTTAACCCTGTCATTGTCTCTTTCCGCTAATGTCTAGTTTTATTTAAATGCAGATATGTAGCATGTCTTACCTTAAGTGTTCAGATAGAGAATGCAATGTAACCATGTAGTTCGCATTTTACACAAGGTTTGTTTTCAGAACAATACGCATATGTAGCATGTCTTAGCTGAAATGGGAAGATATTATCTCATGCAATTTAACCCTGTCATTGTCTCTTTCCGCTAATGTCTAGTTTTATTTAAATGCAGATATGTAGCATGTCTTACCTTAAGTGTTCAGAGAGAGAATGCAATGTAACCATGTAGTTCGCATTTTACACAAGGTTTGTTTTCAGAACAATACGCATATGTAGCATGTCTTAGCTGAAATGGGAAGATATTATCTCATGCAATTTAACCCTGTCATTGTCTCTTTCCGCTAATGTCTAGTTTTATTTAAATGCAGATATGTAGCATGTCTTACCTTAAGTGTTCAGATAGAGAATGCAATGTAACCATGTAGTTAGCATTTTACACAAGGTTTGTTTTCAGAACAATACGCATATGTAGCATGTCTTAGCTGAAATGGGAAGATACAGAATAATATAGAAAGTTATTTTTTGGATGTTTCTGACAACTTTTAATATGGATTATCGTTTTCCCAAAAAATATTTATAAAACAATATACTAGTTTAAGGATTCTGTTTGAATTATGTTCTGTTCAAAATTTATAGGTGATTCTGGGTACATGAGCCGGCCTTGGCTCATTACCCCCTTGCGTAGCCCGAATGATGTGTCTGAGGAGCGCTACAATAGGGCTCATAAGAAAACCAGGGCGGTGGTTGAAAGGATGTTCGGGCTCCTGAAGATGAGATTCAGGTGCCTGGACCGTTCTGGAGGAGCACTCCAGTACAACCCAAAGAAGGTGGCTAAGATCGTTGTAGCCTGTAGCGTCCTGCATAATATTGCACAGCGGGCTGGGATGCTGCAGGCCGTCCCGGTGGACAGAGACCTCCTCAGAGATGAGGAGGATGATCCTGTTCTAGAGGGGGAATTCCAGGACGAGGGACTTGATGTCAGAGCAGACGTCATCAACCGCCACTTTAGACGGTAAAGAATAGAAGTTACACTGGAGTATTTTCAATAGATGTGAACTCTATGGAAATGACAAGTAGAGAATTGTGCAAACATGTTAGGATTGATCAAATGTTAGAATAATTTTTAATTTTATTAATATAGGTGATGCTCTGGGCATTGGGTCCTATAGCGAGTCTTTGCCACCTGGTTTTTAAAGAGGACATCAGATGGTAAGTAGAAATGTATGGACTGTTGCTGGCATGAATTGTACACAAATACATCATATGGCATACATTTTCAAAAATAGAATTTTGTTTACACATTACTTAAAATGTACATAATCAGAAAGGGATACTCTAGAATGACTATGGTTCAATGTCACACAGAGGTTTGTTCTGCTCAATATGACTCATCTTCACACTTGATAGAAAATAACACAGGTTCATACACAGGCTTAGTAAGCTAGTGACAGAAATTTATTATGAAATGGGGGGTGGGAGAGGGGTACAGAACTGATTCACACACTTGTATGAATTCTTTTGAAAATATTTCTTCCATTAGGGAGATGACTTAATCTAAAGACTGAAAGGGAACAATTTGAAGCCTGACAGTGAAGATTGCCCAGACTGACAGTGGGGAAAAAGCCAAGATTGAAATTGAAGTATACCAATGGGATCATGTCTGGCATTATCTTTCAATTCTGCTGACCTTGAAAACCATACAAAGACATGTTCACATGGTAAGTGCAAACTATTTGATAGAATAAGGCTGTGGAGACATCCTATTGGAGACACTTAGATGATTTTCTATTTTGTAGATGGTATTTCCCAGTCCTCTATTTAATGAACTGATGAATAAGACACCTATTGAAGATCAACTGTTTACCCCTGAATTGACTTTCAAAGACCATGCATTGTCCAGGTTGGTGCATGCTAGTTAAGAATCACATGAAGAATGTTGATTATTGTTAGCTTACATACATTAGTCATACTTATTTCATCATTAGATATTTAGGGATCACAATCCGAAAAATGAATACATATTATAGTTGATATAGAGGTATTTTAATGGACATGAAATATTACATTTATGTTCAGCATACATATATTGTTGAAATGTGATATACATTATTATGTATAATTTGAATTTTGGATATTTAAATCGAATTTTGAATCAACAATATAATGGTGTATGTATTTCATTAATTTTAAATCAATTTAAGAATTATCTTTAAAAAATGTTGATCAAAGTTAGAGCATAGACACCATATGATTTTAAATGTATTTTATGAATATTTGACAACGTGTGTATTAACTTTGTTCCATTTTTATTATTTGTCATTTCAGATTGGCATCTGATGACTTCCAGGAATATTTAATTATTTTCTATTAAATTTATTTTTACATGTTAATACTAAACATTTTATTATTAAATACATTATTTTGAACAGATTCTACTAAATATCAATATAATCTGTAAATAAATAAAACTTGGACTCCCATGACTGGTAGTTGGCTATTTGACAAGCACATGCATAAGATAAAATAATGCATTAATATTAGAAAATAAAATGCTTCCGAGAATATTAAATTAAAATATATGTTATAACATTAATTGGGGAGTCAGATTCTTCAATGCTTTTCTATTGAAAATGTAGATATTAAAATTATTTTGGATATGTAGTAAAATTTTTATTTTTTAAACTTTTAATAAGGTGAAGTGGTTCAATTACATGAAAGTGACAGTGTTGTTGAATGTAAAAATAATTGTATAAGATCTTGTATCTTCCTTAGGTATCTCAAAACATTATTAGAAAAATTATTTAAATTATTACATTTATAAATGGTAGGTCATTTAACTTGATATTTTTCAAAAACTAGTTATTGGATGCCAGGTTAATCTATGTAATTTTCTAGTGGAGTCATTTAACTATACTTAGTAATATTATGTATTTATTACAATCTTACCTCTTGGGTTAGACATCAAATATCTATATAGAATGTAAATTCGCATTTTGTTTATTTTGTCAATGTTAAATCAAAATACAAAATGTTTGAGTCCTTAAAGGGACATTCACAAAGTATATTGTGTATAGATTTTTACAAATATCATACAAGAATTTAAACATATTTAGAAAGTACTATAGAATTACATTCAGTCTTTAAATATACTTGTTAAAAAAAACAACAATGCACATATCTTAGTCAATTATATAAGGCATCTATATGCAAACAACAATCAGCATCAAAATAGCCTATGTAGAGATGTATTTAATCCAAGAATATATATAATTACAATATAATGATTGAATAACAAAACATATTAAGTTGGTCAAATATAAGAATATTATACAAAATGCATACATAACATATAGCTTAATGTCCCTCTAAGCTGAAGGCTCAAAAAGACATCATTTAATAAATATATTTCAGTCAGTGTGTAAAACAATCTAGAAGTTAATCTAAATTTGCTTTACTCAGATTTTAGACTAATTTAGCAAAAGGAAGGTGCCTAGGTTTATGATATTTTAAGCATTATTGTGAAATGTTTCTTTAAAGGGGCATGAACTCAAAATATACTTAAAGGTAGACAGTTAAAAAAATACTGATTTATACATTCTGAATGAGTATACTATTTTAATCAACTTTAAAACTTGTCTCATATCAGTGGAGGCTCCTCCATTTGTGCACATGAGCACGTGCCCCCCTCAGCATCCCAGAAGAAAAGAAAAAAAACAGAAAAAAAAATATAATTATATTTTTTTTTACCCCCAGAAAAAAATACAATATAAACTTATTTTATTTTTTTTATTTCATTTATTTAATGATCTGATCATGATCATGTAGTAAAAGTTACAGTATAAATAATATTATACAATATACAGTATTAGCCTGTGTAGCCTCAGCCTGCCTGGTCCCTGTACTAAATTTGTCTATCTAAGCCCTAACCGCACGTGCGATAGGCTAAGCTATGGCACTGTGCTTTGCGCATTCTAAAATCGCCTGCTGCGCAGCTCCCAGCCTCCCCATCCCCATAGTAAGCTGTTCGCACACTTCAGCCTGTGCGAGGGGTGGGAGGTGTTAGAGAGAGACAGGCAGCAGGCCAGCAGCAGCCAGTGACAGAGAAGAGCGTCATCACTCACAGTCACGTGATGACGCTCGACAAGCTCCTCCCAGCTCAACGGCGCGAAATCTCATTGTGGAGATAGTCGTTGAGCTGAGAGGAGCTCAAACACTGTGTGTGTGTCTACAGTATGGGGGGTGGGGCTACACAGTGTTTTCATGCTCCAGTGTAGTAGCCGGTAGCAACCCAGACTGAATCCCTGCAATGAAGGATCAGGAACTAAGTGAGTAGGCTCTGTTTACCTACGGCATGTCAGGCTACTTTTGCACAGGTGCTTCAGTTGATAGCAATTACTGAGGGCGAGGCATGGATGCGGTCTGAGACTTCACTGCACAGTGCAATGGCAGCCACAACTGGGTGTTTTAACCTTGCAAAAAAAGTGCAGCGTGGTGCCTTGTAAATGATCACTGAGGGGGGAGGAGGGGAATGTCTGTGTGTATGTCACTAAACAAATTATTATTGCCTTGAAGCAAAACAGCCGTGTTAGCTTTAAAGTTGTCCACAGTAGAATGTATTTTTATTTATCTTCAATTGTATGGACATTCTTAAACGGATTAAAAGGAAATGGTGTGTGCAGCTCGTAAGAGAGGAAGGAGGGGGAGTGTTTTTAGTGTGATGATGAAATACATATATGTTTACATTTAAACATATATGTATTTCATAATCACACTAAAAACACTCCCCCTCCTTCCTCTCTTACGAGCTGCACACACCATTTCCTTTTAATCCGTTTAAGAATGTCCATACAATTGAAGATAAATAAAAATACATTCTACTGTGGACAACTTTAAAGCTAACACGGCTGTTTTGCTTCAAGGCAATAATAATTTGTTTAGTGACATACACACAGACATTCCCCTCCTCCCCCCTCAGTGATCATTTACAAGGCACCACGCTGCAGAACGTCTATTTTTCCCATTTGGTCACTTCCTGGTCACTGCTGATAGATACACACATCTCATAAAGTTTGCCAGAAGCGCAAAATCTGTCACTGATGAAAATGTCTGTTGCTGATCTGACAATATATGACTGGTCAGTCCAAAATCTTACTGAGGGCAGTGAGTTAAATAGAGGTAGAGTGACGGTGTGGGAGAGAGCTGCAGCAGGAGCCACTACGGCTGGGTTATCAGGACCTTTCCCAGGGGTTACAATTTGCATATGCTCATTATGACAGGCAGTGTTTAGCATACACAGAACAGTGGACGGAGCTTCTGTTGTGCTTGCCTGCATACCAGGAATACCAGTCCAACTTTGACTGGTATTCCTGGTATGCAAGCAAGCAAAATAAACGCTCCGTTCACTGTGAGATTGCTGAATAATACTGCCTGTCAATGCTGCTAGTAATATATGTCTAATGTGATCATATACTGCTAGTAATGTATGTCTAATGTGATCATATACTGCTAGTAATGTATGTTTAATGTGATCATGTACTGCTAGTAATGTATGTCTAATGTGTTCATGTCTAATGTGATCATGTACTGCTAGTAATGTATGTCTAATGTGATCATGTACTGCTAGTAATGTATGTCTAATGTGTTCATGTCTAATGTGATCATGTACTGCTAGTAATGTATGTCTAATGTGATCATGTACTGCTAGTAATGTATGTCTAATGTGATCATGTACTGCTAGTAATGTATGTCTAATGTGATCATATACTGCTAGTATATATACAGGGCTGATGTATCTGCTGCTACTGTATACAGGGCTGGTGTCACTGTTGCTCTTGTATACAGGGCTGGTGTCACTGCTGTTACTGTATACAGGGCTGGTGTCACTGCTGTTACTGTATACAGGGCTGGTGTCACTGCTGTTACTGTATACAGGGCTGGTGTCACTGCTGTTACTGTATACAGGGCTGGTGTCTCTGCTGTTAATGTATACATTGCTGGTGTCACTGCTATTACTGTATACAGCGCTGGTGTCACTGCTGTTACTATATACAGGGCTGATGTCACTGCTGTTACTGTATACAGGGCTAGTGTCACTGTTGCTCTTGTATACAGGGCATATGTATCTGCTGTTACTATATACAGGGCTGATGTATCTGCTGTTACTGTATACAGGGCTGGTGTCTAATGTTACTGTATACAGGGCTGGTGTCACGGCTGTTACTGTATACAAGGCTGGTGTCTCTGCTGTTACTGTATACAGGTCTGGTGTCTCTGCTGTTACTGTATACAGGGCTGGTGTCACTGCTGTTACTGTATACAGGGCTGGTGTCTACTGTTACTGTATACAGGGCTGGTGTCTACTGTTACTGTATACAGGGCTGGTATCACTGCTGTTACTGTATACAGGGCTAGTGTCACTGTTGCTCTTGTATACAGGGCATATGTATCTTCTGTTACTGTATACAGGGCTGATGTCTCTGCTGTTACTGTATACAGGGCTGATGTCACTGTTGCTCTTGTATACAGGGCTGGTGTCACTGTTGCTCTTGTATACAGGGCTGGTGTCTCTGCTGTTACTGTATACAGGGCTGGTGTCTCTGCTGTTACTGTAGCGTGACTTTCGCAAAGGGGTGCGGCTTTTAAAAATAGGTGTGGCTTGTTAAAAGGGGCGTGATTTTTTAAAAGGGGCGTGGCTTTCTAAAAGGGGCAGGGTCTTGTGCACCCCCATCCTAAAAATTCACCAGCCGCCACTGTCTCATATTATGAATGCTCCTTGTGATGTTGCTATCATTACTTTAAAAATAAGGCAGTAAATAGCTAATTTATTTGCTTCAGTACTCTGGACAGAACTTGATTGTTTGGAATAATTGATACAACAATCGTCAAGGACAACCCAGGTTTTTATTAAACAATTGTCCGTAATATAAAATATCATTATTGATTTGCAAAGAAACATAACAAGATAACTGTTAACATTTGATAATCGGATTAAATAATAAAGTTCATTAACATTTCATGCTCAATCACCAATGCTAAATTTGTTTGGACAGTGTCCCTTTAAGATATTTAAAGAGGGTATTTACTTATCTTCCTATCTTGACATACTTTGCTTGAAAAGCATATTGAGATCGGCTCAGTAGATGAAGATTGGTGGATGCACAGAGATGCCTTATGTGATTGTCTCAACCATGTGCATTTAAATTTCTTCTGTTGAGGATATATAAATACTAAGAGAAAATGATTTACATTTTAAAGTCTAAACAATCTTCTATCTCTACAGATCATTTGATATAATTGTTTGTAATGTCTCTTTAAAACTAAAGACGCCATTGCACAATAACATATATGAGCACTTCAGACAAATACAAGCTCGAGGTTTATTTGCTAATAACAAAGCTGTAGTTTAATATTTATAAACAGATTATCCAAGTTACTGACATTCTAACCTGAATTTTAACATTAAGAAATATTGCGTGGGAAACGCATCTTGAAACACCAGATTAGCATCTTTAAACATTAGAGTCTAATGTCACGCAATAGCACACAATCAATGTGCATTATAAAGACATTTAATAGAGCAATGTCAATACTTCACAATAAATTTATTTAAAGAACAATAAAGACATACAATATTACATGTGTATTTGTATTAAAGAAACAGACCGTTATTAAACCGAGAAATGTCGACAACATTTAATAATGTGACAGTATTAGATTTTAAAGAGTATTTAATCATTAATATTTAACGGATCACGGATATTAAATCTGCGTCACACATATCCTCATGACAGGCCCATGAGTTACAAATAAGTCTGCATGAAAAATGAAGTCACAGCACCACCAAGCGGTATGTGTAAGGAAGTTACTAAGATATGAAACATTAAGGAACGGCCAATCAGAGTTCATCACACAAACACAACTTGAGTCAGGATGGTCTCACAGACATTATAACAATATTTCAAACTTTTATCCAATCAGATGTACAGATAAATTGTCCCATGGTGCATCTCATGTTTACTTCACCATATAAAAGTCCATTACACGTTGCCATCTTTGTCAGTTCTCTAATGCCTGCTGGTGTATTTGTTTTTATATATTAAATATATATTATATATACGCAACTCGGCAGGCATGTCAGTTCCCAGGTTCACCAAGGAGGAGAGCGCTGCACTGGTCCACGCCGTCAAGGACTTTTATCCCCAGCTGTTTGGGAACAAGAGGAGCTCGACAGATGCGCCTGTTAAGAAGGCCCTCTGGGAGTCTATCACCAATGCGGTTAGATTGGTGTGTGACGTCCAGAGGACCCAGGATCAGATCATGAGGAGATTCGGAGATATGAGGTTGCGTTTATCGAAAAAAGTCAACCTCATAAGGGACTGGGTACAAGCCCGTAAAAGAGGGGGCCAAAGAAAGGCCCCGCGGAAACTGTACCTACTCCCTTATGAGGTGACTTTATGCGAGCTCCTCAATCTCCGGGTCCCCAAAAGATTTAGATCCTCGCCATCCTCTGCCTCCTCTTCTTCCCTCCCAGCTGCGGGATCTGAAAGTCCTGACGCGGGGGCCAGGGCAGATGCTTCTCCGTCCGGTGGCCTGGGAGGAGATGGAGAATCTGAACCAGGTAATTATCCAACTTCATATAATATCTTAATATTTTTTTTTAATCAAAAAATGTGTATATAGTCAGATACTAAACCTATACAGATCTCACAACATACACTACATATGATGTTTAGATATCTTATTTTAGATTATTGACACATGAAATAGGAATGATGTTTCTTGCGCTCTACAGAATATGCGTCACAGAGCGGAAATGTAATTTCTCATCCACGTTAACATGGGTTTGCGGAAAGTGGCATTGCTTTATACATGTTGGTGAAATGACGGATGCGTAATTCCGCTTGGAATCATTGCGCAATGATCGCGAAAATGGCATTTATCATCCACGTTAACATGGGTTTGCGGAAAGTGGCATTGCTTTATACATGTTGGTGAAATGACGGATGCGTAATTCCGCTTGGAATCATTGCGCAATGATCGCGAAAATGGCATTTATCCTCCACGTTAACATGGCTTTGCTGTAAGTGGCATTGCTTTATACATGTTGGTGAAAATTAAATGGGAATTCTTAGATTAGTGAAGAATACAGTATTCTTATTTTCAATATTATAGCTAATAAAAAACGAAGAATACAAATAAATTATAACATATGGCCATCAATTGATGATTATGAAATAACAAGCAGATATTATTAAAGATACAGTAAACAACACAACTGATTGAAAATAAGAGTCCAGGATATATTTATAATTAATTTAATTGAGGAAACAATTAACTCATGGGACTACCAAAGGATTAATATTTTTCAATTGATTTGTTATTAATGTAAATTTTTTTAACATGGCATGATTAGTATTAATGATATGCAATCCTCATTTAATATATTACAGATATGGATGTGGCTGCTGGATCCTCAAGCCAGGGCTTGTCACAGTATGGTATGTCTCTTTTTAATTGACATTTGTCTTAGAAACATGGACTGAACATTACATACTAAATACACATTGTTCAATATTTATATGTAATGTCTATTTAATAGATGAAAATTAAATAATTATTCGGATATCCTTAAATAACATATTAGATTTGAATTGCATGCTCAATACCATTCATTACATCAACATATGGAGTAGATAATTCATTAACAACAACATTGTGGAATCAATTTAATTTTAGATTAAAGGGATACTGAGCTACAATTATTAATATTGTCATTCAGATACAGTATGCAATATTAATAAACATAAAAATATAATACTATCATCATATGTGACATATTCTATTGCTAAATGTATTTTAAAATCAAGAAAGTACGTTTATGTGCATCTAAATTTTGGTTGACCAACCTGGGTTTTTATTGATGATTGGTGGATACCTTCAACAAACAATATTTATTGAATCCAATATTGCTTATCTGCCTTTAAGATTAAAATCGAGCAACATTCTAATTATAATAGGAGTCAATGTTAAATCATTTTGAACAGTTTGAACATAGAAATCAATTATTTAAATTAATCATGTCAGTGTCCCTTTAAGACAAAATAGATTTATTAATCTTTACATTATTTTTATTAAAAACTATTGATATATAATTCACATTCTCTGTTGGAGTTACTTTATAGATATCTGCATACTCTAACAGCACCATGATTACATATTTGTAATAATCAATTTTGTTTTGTATTGTGATAAATATGGGTTGTGTCCTAAACAAGATTACTGTACATTGCACAAATGGCTCGATGTGACACGTGTTTGTTTAGATTTGTCAACAGATGCTCTTCAATATGTGGTTTGTTTGTATTCTTTTAACTTCTTAAGGACATATGACGGAATTATTCCGTCATAAAACAATTGAGCAAAGTGAAAGCTGTGTCCTTAAAGGGTTAAGAACATTGATCAATGGGTATATTTAGATATGCAATAGCATAATCTGAGATGAATTTGATGTCTAATGTAGTCTGACATTAAACATATGTTCAATACAGATATTTTTACAGAATCCCCTTGATTCAATCAAGCATTTTCTGGTGTAATGACTGCTCTATTCTTCACATTTTAAAGTTGATTAATGTTAAAATTCGAGACAGATGTGATTTAGTGATATCCCAAATGTGTTTAATAATATATATCTATATCATTCATAGAGAGAGTTGGTGTGGTGAGCCCACAGGAATCCAGCAGTGACATAGAGCCGCCTTTGCGGTCTCCTGGTAAGTCCATTGACTCATTTATATGTAATTGAAGGTGTATTGCTAATCAATATTATGATCATGATTCTGATGAAGCATAACATTATAAAAATTCAAAATATTTCTCTTCTGATTATATATTAATTTTCTTTTAATATTGAACGATTAATAATTTCAACTTTATTAGTCTACACATTTGTTATTCCTAAGATGTATAACATATGTTTGTTTCCATTTGATTTTTTGACAACAGTCATCAAGTGATACACACATGAGAAATCTTAAATGTTCTATGTACTATGATTTTATGAATTTAACATTAATACAAACAATACATTTAAAATCAGATTCATTGACAATAACAAATCTATTGTCATTTGTATGCTCCATCAAAATGATGTAAATCATAACTTTGTGTGTATATCTTTAATGCAACATTGATGTGCGTATTTGAGCAACAGTAACATATGTTATAATATCTGATCTTAACGTGTACACAACATGTTATGTTTTACAGAGATTGATGTCACATGTGGGACGGAGGAGGAAGAGGCTGCCTTGGAGTCTGATGGTATGTGAAATATATCTATCATGTTTCCAACATGTTTCTTTTTTGGAAATCATTTTATTGAAGACATTCAAAGTCTACAGCTTTTGCCCTTTAAAAAGGAATATTATTTGTCTGTTCAAATACACTACTGCCCCCTTTCTATATCAGGCAGCATGAAAATCTGCTTGTATATTTTTTATTAAAAATTTATAATTCATGCCATCATTATGTCACATGCATATTCCAGGCCAAAACACAATAATAAGGTTAAAATTGTACACACAGTCATTGATATTCATCTGAGTGCCTATATACATACCATATCCTCATTTCAGAATTGTTTACAAATTCAAACACACTTCAAAGTATATTGAAAACATAATCAATTTGAAATGCGTTGATTTGATGTCAGGATGTATGAGATGTTAATATATTTTCTTTACATTTTCAGATGGATCCACCACTTCTGGTCATCTGGTTTCCGCCCCTGCCCAGTCACAGACCCCTCCCCATGCACACACCCCTGACCATGGCCAGACCCCTGCACAGACCCAGAGCCCTTCCCATGACCAAAATCCTGACCATGCCCAGACCACTGCCAGCCCTTCCCATAGTTCATATCCTGTCCCTCCCAAAAAACACCCATACACCCCCCTTCGCCGCTCTCCCCGTATTCTGGCCCGTACAGCTGCTCAGACCCAAACTCCCCACTCCCCAGCTGTACGGCCTACCCCGGAGCGGCAGCTCAACACTCCCCAAGCCATTAACATCCCTCCCCAAGCCACTCCCATCCCTCCCCAAGCCAATCCCATCCCTCCCCCCTGTCTCAACCTTCATTGTCCTGGGTGTCGGATTGTCCTTCCCAGGCACAGCTGTAAGTATCATTCTAAATACACGTTATAAGATACTTAAAGGTACAGTGAAGTTAAATTTGTTAAATTGTGATTCAAATCCAGCATGCAATGTTAATCAAATTTATAATTTAATACTCTTATGAATTATTCGTCATTCTCTTGATATATTTTTTGAAACAAAGTAATTCCTATAATTAGTTTAAACAATAAAATAAATCTGGCCATCATTTCTTTATTGTTGGATGAATGTATCCATCAACCAGCAGGCACAAACAAAGTTGATAAACAAATATTGGCTTCCATAAAAAGCAACATTCTTGCATTCTAAATATAGCTTGAGAATTAAAACATATAATGAATATGTGTAATTTATAAAGATTTGTCATGTCATGCTCTATCTGAATCAGTCCATTAAATATTTAGGTTCAGTGTCCCTTTAATTGGATATCACTACATATACCAAACACCACTACTTGGATCCAACTATTTATGTACAAATGTTGATACATTATCTCTTGTCTAACCCAGTGGGAATGTAATTTCTTCAGGTTGCTATGTTTACACAGCTTGTCCTCAATGCCAAAATGTTTAAGGATAGGTGTGCCTACCACAGTCTAAATTTAATTTTTAAATTGCTGATGTAAGTACAATGTAAATCCTTTAACAAGATTTGATACACTCAAGCTGTATAAGTGGATCATCTAAAACCAATTAAAGGGGACAACATGTTTGAGTAACATGTCCCTTTAATGATTTCTGTCTGTCTGAATAACCTAATTCATGTGTAAAGAATAAATGTAAACTAATTGATGTAAATAATTATTTGTCTTTATGATGACAATGTATGTAGTATAAATATTTAGTCTGTTGTGTAATTATCCTTAATATTTAATTTTATTTTATTTTAGGCTGTGACTCAGCATGGCTCATGCTAGAAGGTATAGCAAGAGTAGAGCAGGCCGTGTTGAGGAATGCAGCTGTCCTGAGAGGGATGAACGACACCATGCAGGCCCAGCTCCGGGTTCAGGACTTGACTCGGCGTGCAATTATGCGATTAAGTTCAAGGCCTGAATCTGGAGCTGGACATGCACAGGACAATGAAGAGGATGACCAGTAAGTGGAGGATCTGGATATGCTCCATGGTGGCAGATAAGAATCCTCCGTCCACATGTTGAATTTGTATTTTTATTGTTGCCATTTGGCCTTTTTAAAAGTTTATTGTTGTGCCTGTTGCACTCTTTTACCTTGTCATATGTCTCCAATGGGGCTATGCTGGCCCTTGGCAACTCTCTTCATGGACTGTGATGCACTGTGTTACCTTGTCATATGTCTCCAATGGGGCTATGCTGGCCCTTGGCAACTCTCTTCATGGACTGTGATGCACTGTGTTACCTTGTCATATGTCTCCAATGGGGCTATGCTGGCCCTTGGCAACTCTCTTCATGGACTGTGATGCACTGTGTTACCTTGTCATATGTCTCCAATGGGGCTATGCTGGCCCTTGGCAACTCTCTTCATGGACTGTGATGCACTGTGTTACCTTGTCATATGTCTCCAATGGGGCTATGCTGGCCCTTGGCAACTCTCTTCATGGACTGTGATGCACTGTGTTACCTTGTCATATGTCTCCAATGGGGCTATGCTGGCCCTTGGCAACTCTCTTCATGGACTGTGATGCACTGTGTTACCTTGTCATATGTCTCCAATGGGGCTATGCTGGCCCTTGGCAACTCTCTTCATGGACTGTGATGCACTGTGTTACCTTGTCATATGTCTCCAATGGGGCTATGCTGGCCCTTGGCAACTCTCTTCATGGACTGTGATGCACTGTGTTACCTTGTCATATGTCTCCAATGGGGCTATGCTGGCCCTTGGCAACTCTCTTCATGGACTGTGATGCACTGTGTTACCTTGTCATGTGTCTCCAATGGGGCTATGCTGGCCCTTGGCAACTCTCTTCATGGACTGTGATGCACTGTGTTACCTTGTCATATGTCTCCAATGGGGCTATGCTGGCCCTTGGCAACTCTCTTCATGGACTGTGATGCACTGTGTTACCTTGTCATATGTCTCCAATGGGGCTATGCTGGCCCTTGGCAACTCTCTTCATGGACTGTGATGCACTGTGTTACCTTGCCATGTGTCTCCAATGGGGCTATGCTGGCCCTTGGCAACTCTCTTCATGGACTGTGATGCACTGTGTTACCTTGTCATATGGCTCATATATTCCTTATTTTTACAAGATTATTTATAAACGTTGTGTATGTTTTCTTACATACTAATAAAATACATTTTATTTCACAAATCTTTGTCCTCATTCTTCCTGTTATTTTTTGAAAGCTCTAGTTTATGTTGTTGATCCTTAAAGGGACCTACCAAATATATTTGTTATAATAAAATCATATATGTAAGACAATAGTAAATGACTTTAAGATTAACATCTCCAATGTAATCTTATTATTTGTCTTTATATTATTTTCTCTTAGCTTTATCATTGCCTGATTATGATTAGCATAGTAATTTCTTTATATATGTATATATAGATTGGTATTTGTGTATATATGTATATTTCAATGTTCAGATCCATGTGTGTATTTAGAAACTCTGCATGAATTGATGCACCTTTACCAAATGATCTGAGTATTGATACAATGATATAATCCCTGTAAAGTGTTAATTTTATTGAAATAGTATTGTCTATGTGTATGCTCTTTTTAAAAATCAAAATAATGTCCCTTTAAGTGATGTTGATCACAATTGTTAATGAATGTATTTCCATTTGTAAAGCGTTTTTGTCCTTTTTACAAGAACAAGGACATATAATTTTATTAATAAACAATCTTATTGTAATGTTGACAGCACCTGTATTTCATTTTAAAATCTATATTATTGTAAAAGTGTAACCAAATAAATCTCTGTGTGTAATGCAAATAATTTAGATGATGAATATTAGTTAACTAATATGTTAACAAAATACATCTCCTCCCATATATGGTTATAGGTAGGCTGACAATAATTAAACTTGAATAAATGACACGTTTAATCAATACATGTATAACTATTGTTATTCAACAACAATCCAAACATATCTTAAAACATCAATGGCATATGTATTTCTCATGTGTATCTTTTAAATGTTAAAGATATACACCATAGCTATAGTTCAAGGGACAGTCAAGTCCGAAAAGATGATTCATGATTTGTTGTCATTCCTAGATAGCAATCTACACACATACTAGTTCCTAAAATATAAATACGTTTCTTAGTGATATGCCAAGATGTCACTGAGTCCTTGTATTGTCTGCGGTTTTTCAGCGATCTCGGATGCGCCATGTTGCTTAAGACGTCACCTGCCAGGCTGTCCAATGATTCCTTGTATTGACTGACGTTCTTACGTGATCAGGAATATGCCTTTTATTGGATTGCGTTTTGACGCGATCAAGGATGCGCCTTTTTTTTTGGGGCGTTCTTACGTGATCAATAATGTGCCTTTCATTGGATGGCGTTCTTACGTGATCAAGGAAGCGCCATGTTAAGACGGCACATGTAAAGGTAAAAAAACGTCTGATTGGATTACGTAGTCCCGCAATATTTGTGCACGTTAAAAACGTTTGTGACTGCAGCCAATTTTAAAAAGCTTGCGAATATGTATTATTTGCATCATGTTACATTGTTGACCCGTAGCTGATAAAGACCACCACATTCTCTTTTGCTGGATGTCTGGTTGAATCAACGAACGAAAGCTAAATGTTTTCATGCATAGGATATTTCTAGGCAAGTGCAAATCTCTATAGTCCATGTTTAATATGTTTGTCAACAATATGTTCCTTTTTCTGAAAAATTAATGTTGTGTTTAATGTTGAATATATCTAATTAATAAATATGCGCTATTGTGTTTGAATAAAGTAATCAATATGCATTTATCTTTATCATATGCTAAATATATGATGCCGACTTCTTCTAAATGTAATTTCGTTGTATATTTTATTAAAGGTTCATTAGACACTCACATTATAAATCAAAAGCTTTGATTTTGTCTCTAGTTAGATAGTCCATTGTTTAACCAATACGTTTATTTTTTCTTCTGTTCTAAGAAAATGTAAGTAATTTTCTGACTCCTCGCAAAGCCTCTGAGTTTCATGTGAGTACCATCTCCAGCTTTCTCCAGTTTGTGTAAAGGGTCTTTTCATATGTTAATGATGGGGTATTGTGTTGTTTTACGGTTGTAATGGGGGTTCATCTATATTTTCAATATAGCTAACCCTATTTTATTTTCAAGTGTTTGAAGCTTTTTAATATTGATATCAGTATATGTTAATCTTGTTGTTTGTAGTAGTGTCTATTACATACAGTTATGTTAAAAATATAGGATACTGTCCCTTGAATGCAAATGTTGTTTTTTGTATCATGTATGAGATCCACATAGTTTAATCTTCAAATATATTATTGTTAGCATATTTTCACCCCCCCCCCCCACACTCCTAAAAGGACTTTAAACCATATTCATTGTTAAAAAAAAATGTCTTTACAATAAAATATTAACACAATAATGTCTCTTAAAGAAAATAGACTTTATTTAACACGTCAATATAAATGTGATTTCAATATTTATTTTTTAACAAAGTACATGTAGATATACCAACAAGCTTCAAATATGTGTTAGCATATGTAATGTTGTTAAAGGGACAGTTTAGAAAAAAAATAATGTTTTTCATTATTCTAAAAGTCAATTCTGTAATATCAAGGATATCAAATGTTTCTCAACAATTGAACATTTGTCTGGGTTTATTTAAATTTGCTATCTAAACCTATGAGGTTGGTGTGCTCATTTCTTCAATCTTGAAGAGTGCTTGTAATCATTATACAATTTGAGCACTAGAGGGCATTTGGATAGCATTTGTATATGTAAAACCTTGTGCTCATACAGCATATTATTGACCATGTATTGATCATTGATATCTAAAATGTTGTTATGTCAGAACAACAAATAAGTGGTCATTTTTCATAGTCATAGATACAAGGGTAAGCACATAAGTCACACATGTATTTCTCCATGTTTTGTTGTTTCAAACTTTATAATGCGTAATACAGTGTTTTCTTTGTAATCAATAATTTTCTGACTGTCCCTTTAAGCTGTGTTATTGCATTCAAACAGTAATATGCCATCATGGATAATTGTTATGGTAATTTAGTTAGCGATTCGGGAAACAGTTTGGACATCACATCACAGAAACCAATCAATATCATGAACAAGGATAGGTATGTGATGATGTGGTTTTCACACACTTATAACCCACACTCTGCAAACAATCTGCCTCCATGGACCCGGTCCCATAGAAGTAGATTATATACAGAGTGTGGTCCACAAGTGTATGAAAACCACATCATCACATACCTATCCATTACACATTAAATTAAAAAAAACAGTGAAGAGGAAAAAAAATACTTACTTCCTCTTCCTTCCCCTCTTCCCACGGGGCTGAGGCTCTGGGAGAGGCAACTGCCGTCTCCGAAGAGTCCTCCTTGGAGCTGTTGTGGGAAGAGTGGAAGGAAGAGTACTGGGACGACCAAGGTGAGGAGTAGATGGCTGAGGAGGAGAAGATGGATGAGGAGGAGAAGATGGCTGAGGAGGATGAGTAGATGGCTGAGGAGGAGGAGTAGATGGCTGAGGAGGAGGAGTAGATGGCTGAGGAGGATGAGATGGGCCGGCAGGAGGAGATGGCCCAGCAGCAAGAGGCCCAGCAACAAGAGGCACAGCAACAGGAGGTAGACCAGCATGCGCCTCCCGGAAAAAAGTGAACATTTCTTGGTGAAGCTGAAACATTCTGGTTTGTCCTTCTTCTATTCTATTCAGTATGTTGATGATTTCATTTTGTCCTTGAATAATTTGATTTTGGCCATCAAGTATTCTGTTGCGTCCTTCTATATTTTGTATCCGGGAGGTACGCATCTGGTCTATGTAGTCCAGTAGAACCCGCACCTCCGCTATTTCCTCTTGTTGTGCTTGTTGTACCCGTGCACGGTGGGGTGCCCGTGCACGGCGGAGTGCGGGTCTTTGAGGGACCTCGGGTTCCGCGGGTTCCGCGGGATCCTCCTGTGCTTCCGGGGCCTCTTCATCATCTCCCGTGCGCTGTTCGTCACGGGGGGCCTCTTCCCTCCGAAGTGGAAATTCCTCACCACCACTCTCATCCCGGGGAGATGCAGGAGGCTGTGCTGCCTCGTCCCCAGACTCTGTATATTAAAAAAAAAAAGAAAAAAAGAAATGTATATATTAGCATATTTGCAAATAAAGGTTTAAATGACTTAGCTTACGATACAATTACAAATGCAGAATCATTAATTCACTTTGAAATCTAACAAACAATCAATACGATTTCCGCTTTTTATAAACCGTGTTTGTGATATCTGTGGTCAATGTGAATGTTTTTGCGTTTGTTTTCAGTCTGTTTAAATGCACACCTAACCTATAGCCTAGATACTGATGTAACCGCAAAGTAATTGAATGCGTGTAAACAACGTTATAGCATTAATCTGATCCTTAAAGGGACATGAAACACAATGTTTTATCTTTCATGATTTAGAAGCATACATTTTGTATCAACTTTCGAATGTACTTTTCTTATCTAATTCGCTTAATTCTCTGGATATTCTTTGCTGAAAAGCATATCTAAATATGCTTCTAAGATGCTGATTGTTAGCTGAATATAGCTGCCTCCTGTGATTGTTTTACCGTGTGCATGGCTATTTCTTCATTAAAATATATCTCAAGAATGAATCAAATTAGGTAATTTAAGTACATTTGAATGTTTTGTCAAATTGTATTCGCTACCTCAATCATGAAAGTAAATGTTTGCGTATAGTGTCCATTGAAATACATTCGTATGTGAAATTATTGTTCAATGAGCTTACCGTCAGATGAGAGTGGCAGGTTCCCGGTATCGATTCCTCCGATACCGACTACTTCCACCTCGGAGATGCTGGGCCGCAACATTTCCTCCCATCGGCAGTACTCTATTTCAAGGGCAGGTCCGCCACCGGTTCCTGCGGCATGTCGGGCCACCAGGCTTAACTTTTTTTTCAGTTCCAGTTTACAGTCCCGGTAGCGATGTTTGATCGAATCCATATCTCGGTTCCGGCCACCCACTGCATTGACTGCATTCCTGATCTCGTTCCAGAGCCTCCTCTTGTCAGTCGGGGTGGTCTTTTGGTGCTGCAGCATCCTATGCCTGGCCATATAGGCCTCTACGAGGGCCTCCTTCTCCTCCATCGTAAACCTCGCCTCCCTAGTCGCCTTGGCCTTCCCCTGTGACGATGCCCTCTGTTTCCCGGACTGTGAAGCCCTACTCTGACCGCCACTGGGCCCAGCCACTTGGTCATCTTGAACCAAGTGGCTGGGTCCACCCACCGCTTCCACCCCCGCTTCCTGCCCCCCTTCCTGCCCTGTTCCTCTCCCCCTCCCTCTACTCCCCCCTCTACCTGTCCCCTGCCTGGCCTCCATCTCTCCCCTAAACTAAACCCCAAATAATCAAACAAAAAGTGAGTGTGATGAAATTAAAGGGGGGCAAAATAAAGAACTAAAAAGACAAAAAAGGTGCTTAAAGTGTGAGAGGGATGTAAAAAACAAAGAGGGTAAGGAGTATTTAAATAAACGAAAAGAATAAGACTAAAAGGAGGATATGTAAACTAAATGTAACTAGGGGATGGGTATGGGATGGGTATGGGGTATGGGATAAGAGTAAATGGGATGAAAGGGAATGGGACTACAAGGAATGGGGTATGGAGTGTAGTATGAGGGGGTAGGGGGTATGGAGTGTATGTAGTGTTATTGATAAGTGTATGTATGTATTGAATGTGTTTGCGTGTAAATGTGTTAAGTGTACAGAAAAATCACTCGCTCGCTAACTCACACTACTTCTAATTATCACTAACAAACACTCCCACTAACGCTCACTAACTACCACTAACTGACGCTCCCACTAACAACTCTCACTAATAACTCCCACTAACTCACTCACGCTCCCACTAACAGACTCTCTCCCACTCCCACTAACTACCACTAACTCACTCACTCTCTCACGCTAACACTAACTCACTCTCAAAAATTCTCAAACTCTCTATTCTTAAACCTCCAATCTCCAAAGACCCAACAGCAACACAGTCAAAGAAGCCCTGCTTGTGTGGTGCTTATATACCCTGTGTAAATGTTTAATGATGTCCCAATTTCGGTTGTAAATAGTGTTCAGGTGTGCTTTATTAGCAATTAATATTATTGCAATGTGTATTAAGTGTGTGAATTTGCGCATGCTCATTTAGATTTGGTATTTGTGGAATGTGTAGAATGCGATGATGTCATAGTGTTCGTTTTAGCTTTCATTGTCCAAAAGTATTCTTTTTAAATGTGAATTTGCGATGGTGTGTTGTTCGTGAAGAGTTGTATATGTATGTTTGTCATAATATATAGTGATATTGAATGCGATTTTGTTTCGAGTGTATGTATATATTTTTTAATCCTTGTTGTTATTTTGCGATTTTCCGCATCTTAAAGTATATGCGTATTCCCCGTATTAAATTTTATTAAAAATCCCCCCGCTTGTGAATGTGTAATGCTTGTGTGCTTTGTTGATTGATTGTTGTTGTGACATTTGCGGCGTGTTATTGTTGTGCATGATGTGGTATGCATCATATGACCGAGCTGTACGTATTCTCTCGAGATCGAGTGTTAGGTGAAAAAAGCAATTTTTTGCATTTCCCATTGATCTCTATGGGAGACTGTCTAACGCGGGCAGTATTACGCGTGTGACATACACGCGTTAGGAGCATCGTTAGATGGTCTTATTTTAACTCTAAATACCGGAGTCAAACAATGCCGTGCGTTAGACATAAACACGCGTGGCGTTAACAACCCATCTACCGCCGAACTCCAAATCTAGGCCTTATTTTGCTGGCCACTAAGTTGGTGATAGCCAGGCACTGGCTGAGAGATACATGCATACCCCTGCAGAAGTGTTAGAGACAGTGACATATTTGCACTCCATGGAAGAATACTCTCTGAAGGTGGAGAGTAGACTAGTTTTTCATGGGCAAATCTGGGTGACATGGAAAGATTGGGAGAGGAATAATACTTTAACCCATCCAGTAGGATAGTAGGTTAAGGGGACACATGTATGTTGATGAGGGGTCTTTTTTTTTCTCCCCCCCCCCCTTACCTCGCTTCCCTTTCTAAGCCCTCCCCTCCTACCTTTTTCTTTTTCTACAGTTCTAGCGCTATGGACAAAGCAGCCTTAATTTATAATGTTATAGTAGCACATTTATGGGGCATGGTAACCCTAGATATATGTAGTTCTACAGGTTCTAAGGTAAGGGTTTCTCTTTTCCCAAAATACACCTTTAATACGTTAATGTATAGTCTTTACAAATTATATGTTTACCCATTATCTTGTTCATAAGAAAGGGATTCCGACATCCATCAAATAGTGTAAAAGTAAAAACCTTTATTGAAGACCTTTAAAACAGGAACACAGCAAAACACATGATCAGGTCAGACCTGGGTGCAGCACACAGGCATACGCGTTTCGGAAAGAAATTCTGTAGTCACAGCCTGATGTGCTAACCCCCACGTCTTGTTTAAAAACCCTATTGGCAAATGTAATAGGTTAAAGCAAACCAACGCCCTGATTACACTGACCAATGTTATAGGGAAAGCAATTAAGTGAAATCCTACATATTCTCTATATGAGTAAACTATTAGCTTAATAACGTAGTTAACCCTTAGTAGAATGTACAACAAATTTGACAATGCTAGTTGTGTTATCATACAACTATATCTACACAGCGTAGGGACACAAACTAGAGTTAAACTAGAGTTCAGAATAACAGACATGAGTAAAACAAATGTGCAGATGATCATATATACATATAGCAATATAGACAAATTAGATATGAAAAATATATATACAAATAAAATGTAATCATAATATATGAGATAACAATGATACAAATGTACATACTGAGATAGTATAGGAGACTATTACCAAATTCAGAAATGTGGCAATACACGTATAGAACAAGTATAGAAACTGATGTTCAGCAGTTACACATGGTGTCACAAAAAGTAAAACATTCTATTGGTACAGATAGCATAATCAAAGACCTGAACGATAATAAAGGTCTTATTTAGTACATTTTATATATTAATCACAGGATGCCATTTATGGAAAAAATTAGAGAAAAAAATTAGAATATAAAATTAATGGTAATACATTATGTACACGTCCTAATAGCAAATGCTATGAAGTTGTAGACAGTATCACATAATACAAGCTTAAGGGGACAGATTATGGACATATACAACCTTGATAGAAAAATATTAATAAATGCTAGTGCATTAGAATAATATATCAATAGCCTTATAATTAATTGAGAGCCTCCCATAAAAGATGCATAAGTTAAGGTTGTAAAGTTGTATGTCAAGACGTGTTTAAAAATTAATTAACCAAATCTGGCTAACAGTGGTATATAAAAAATGTTGCAAAATAATAAAAAATAAAAAAATGAGAATAGATATAAGCTAAATGCACCAAGAGTGACACCATATGTATGCTGGGTTTTTCGTGCATAAAATAAAAAATAGTAGTTGATAGTAAAACTATATATATAGTACATGCAATACAATACTGACTTAATGAATATATATTTATATACTTGTTACTATAATTGGCAAAGAAGGAGCAGATATTCCCTCCCAGTGATTAATACTATCAAATCTGGAATTAAGCCCTTTAGGTAACCTGGTATCCAGAGTTAATATCCAGTAAAAGAATACAGTGACCAGGCGCCAACTTACGGAGGCTAGGTGTGAAGGATAACAGCAGGAATTTATTATACAAAAAATTAAAAGCAAATTAAATGGTTAAAATTCCTATTTCATTTCATGGATCCATGAATCTAACAATAAAAATATTACAATACAATATAAAATATAATATATAATATATAATATATAAATGGGTCTAAATAGACATATGTATATGGCCTGATAAAAAACTGATGCCGCTGAGGATGGTGTAACAAAAATTCAAAAAATTCAAAAATTCAAAAATACAATATGATAATAGAGACCATATAGTGATTAAAAAATGTCCAAAAAATAGTGTTCAAAAAATGTCCCAAAAATAGTGTCCAAAAAATAGTGTCCAAAAAATTTTTTTGTCCAAAAATTTAAATTACTAGTGGTAACTTGTGGTAAATTAAATCACAACAGAGAAATATTCAAAGATGTGTCAGAAATATGTCAGCAAAGTGTCCCAAAAATAGCAGTCCAAACAAATGAGCGCAAACCAAAGCAATGAAAAATAAGTGTTTCACAACATCTTTTAAAACCGTGGTTCAAATAGGATATATTAAAATTAGATAATGCAGGAAACAAAACGTAACAATAGTGCTGGTGAAAAACAGATTCAAATAGTTATGAAAAACTTTTCTTCCTGTTTCCTTCCGATGTGAGATGGTCAATTTCACAGGACAGAAGAGGAACCCATATTGAAAACAAACTGTGTGTGCAATATACAAAAGAATATTCCTGTGAAAAAAAGAAATGCAAACAATGTGTAGCAGGTTTATAAACAATTGCTCCAATAGAATTAGGCTTACCAGTCTACGCGTTTCGGCCCCTCTAGGCCTTTATCAAGACTTGATAAAGGCCTAGAGGGGCCGAAACGCGTAGACTGGTAAGCCTAATTCTATTGGAGCAATTGTTTATAAACCTGCTACACATTGTTTGCATTTCTTTTTTTCACAGGAATATTCTTTTGTATATTGCACACACAGTTTGTTTTCAATATGGGTTCCTCTTCTGTCCTGTGAAATTGACCATCTCACATCGGAAGGAAACAGGAAGAAAAGTTTTTCATAACTATTTGAATCTGTTTTTCACCAGCACTATTGTTACGTTTTGTTTCCTGCATTATCTAATTTTAATATATTCTATTTGAACCACGGTTTTAAAAGATGTTGTGAAACACTTATTTTTCATTGCTTTGGTTTGCGCTCATTTGTTTGGACTGCTATTTTTTGGACACTTTGCTGACATATTTCTGACACATCTTTGAAGATTTCTCTGTTGTGATTTAATTTACCACAAGTTACCACTAGTAATTTAAATTTTTGGACAAAAAAATTTTTTGGACACTATTTTTTGGACACTATTTTTGGGACATTTTTTGAACACTATTTTTTTTGGACATTTTTTAATCACTATATGGTCTCTATTATCATATTGTATTTTTGAATTTTTGAATTTTTTGAATTTTTGTTACACCATCCTCAGCGGCATCAGTTTTTTATCAGGCCATATACATATGTCTATTTAGACCCATTTATATATTATATATTATATTTTATATTGTATTGTAATATTTTTATTGTTAGATTCATGGATCCATGAAATGAAATAGGAATTTTAACCATTTAATTTGCTTTTAATTTTTTGTATAATAAATTCCTGCTGTTATCCTTCACACCTAGCCTCCGTAAGTTGGCGCCTGGTCACTGTATTCTTTTACTGCAATTTTATCTTTGGAGAAAGCTAGGTTTCTCCACTACCGGGCCTAGAGGTGTCAGTTGGCGCTTGAGTATACACCTACATATTTTTCTTTATCCAGAGTTAATATCCAATAGGCTTCCCTTCTTGCCAGGATAGTGTCAATGTCCCCACCTCTCGTGGGTCTAATGATCTTCTCTATGGCACACCAAGAGAAGTGTTGCAAGTCATTATTGTGGAAAGCACCAAAGTGCTGTACTATGGGTGTGGTTGCCCTGTTAACTTTAAATGATGACAAATGTTCACGCATTCTAGTGTTGAGGTCCCTTGAGGTGAGCCCCACATATTGCACATTACAAAGGGAAAAATCGATGAGGTATATGGCATATTCAGTTGTGCAATTCATGCATGTACCTATATCATAGGTTTTGTGTGTAACCCTGCTCGAAAAGCTCTTAGTCACCTTGACATAATCACAGGGTTTACATTTTCGTTGACCACATCTGAACATGCCAGTATGTCTCAACCAAGATCCCCTTGGCTCATCCTTTGGTTTGAGTAATGTCGGTGCTAAAATGTTACCCAAGGTTGGGCTCCTCCTGTATGAGCATCTTAGGCCATTATTTACAGTGTTGACTAGTTTGTCATCCGCGGAAAGGAGTGAAAAGTGTTTGCGCACAATCTTACATATCTCTTGGTACTGTGCACTGTGATTGGTGACAAAAGTAACACCTTTAAAAACATTCCCCTCAGCGGAATTCAAACGGAGTAAATCCTTCCTCTCTATAGCACTCACTGCCATTTTTGCTCTTCTCACTATAGATTTGGGATATTTTCTACTGATCAATCTTTTTTCCAAGTCCACAGATTCTTTATTAAACTGCACAGAACTGGTGCAGTTTCTTCTGAGTCTCGTGAACTCACCTTTCGCAATAGCGAAAGGGACATGTTTCGGATGACAGCTGGTACCTTGGAGCAATGAGTTTCCTGATATAGGTTTTCTATATACAGTGGACTCAATTTTACCCAAGGAATTGCCTCTTAGAGTTACATCCAGGTAGTTGATGCTGTGTGAACTGTGCTCACATGTGAATTTTAGATTTATGCCATTCTGATGTAAATATTCTAGAAAATCAGGAATGATTTCCTCACCACCTATCCATATAAAGATAAGATCATCTATATATCTCTGATATAGAGATATATAATCTCTATATGGATTATTATCTCCAAAGATGTGGTAAAACTCCCACCATCCGAAAAATAAATTTGCGTAGGAGGGGGCAAATTTTGCCCCCATGGCGGTACCACATCTTTGGAGATAATAAGTATCTTCAAACTTGAAGAAATTGTGAGTCAAGAGAAATGTGAGTACTTTAAGAAGACTACAGTCATAATTTGTAAAATGATCTAGAAAAAAAGTAACAGCTTCAACTCCCCTGCAATGTGGGATACTCGAATATAGAGAGACAACATCGATTGTCAGCCATGTGCAAGAATCAGACCATTCGACATATTCAAGTATATTATATGCTTAGTGTCTCTCACATATGAGAGCAGTGATAATACAATGGGCTGCAAGATATTATCTAGCCCCTGAGATAAGTTTCCTAGAAGGGAATCAACCCCACTAACAATAGGGCGGCCTTTGACTTCTGTAAGGGATTTGTGTGTTTTTGGGAAATGGTGGAACAAGGGAGTTTTTGGGCTGTCAACAAAAAGATATTCAGCCGTATTTGTATCTATGCACCCTTGTTCTAGACCATCATCCAAAAGATGTTTTAATTTGTTTTTATATTCTGGTGTAGGATCTCTATTTAAAACCAGATAATCTTCCTCATTCTGAAGTTGTCTCAAACCCTCAGCCACATACTGGACACAATCTATTACCACTACCATTCCGCCCTTGTCTGATTTTCTGACAACTAAGTCATCATTATTTTTTAAAGAAGCAACAGCTTCTTTCTCTGACAAGGACAGATTGGGCCTGCGAGTGGATCGTTGAGACTTTAATTTCACTAAGTCATTTTCCACTCTACTATGAATGGTTTCAATGATATTCCTTCTGCTTTGTATAGGATAAAATGTTGACTTTTTCTTAATACTGGGACCTCTACTTCTAGTATCTTGTTTAGAAATCGTATTTAGCTGGAGTTGTTGTAATGAAACAATATCACAGCCTTCTAAAAAACTTAGTTTAATACCTGGGAATATATATCACAGACACAATTGAGTCATTATATAAGGTCAACTATAATCCAATATTTAAGAACATAAGGAAAGATCTATCCAAATGGAAAAAAAACAACTTTTCATGGCTAGGCAGACTATCGGCTATAAAGATGAACATTTTACCAAAGTTGTTATACCTATTTAGAGCCCTATCAATCAAAATCCCACTGAAAGACCTAGATGCTCTACAGGCCGAACTTATTTTATTTCTTAGAGGACACAAAAAAGCCAGAATAGCAGCACACATCTTAAAACAACACAAACAACTAGGAGGATTGGGAGTCCCAAATCTTCGAGATTATTACCAAGCAGCAAGACTAGCGCAATGTGCACTGTTAAACAAAAACTGTCAGGGAATGACGTGGCCTATGATAGAGACAGACATTAGAGGACTAGTGGATCCAGGGGAGCTGCTGTGGAGCCCCAAGGACACAAATGCCAGCCAGCTAGCACAACTAAGAATCACTGAAGATTCAAAGGCGTTGTGGTCTTCACTAACTAAGACATTGCAACTAATTTCACCACAGACTATTATTAAACCAATAGGGACATTACTTCCGACTGAATTCCAAAAACAACTAAACAAATGGGAGAACAAGGGACTATACAGGGTGGCAGATTTTATAGACAGGGGGAAAATGTTGACATTTAATCAATTGAAAGATAAGATCAACCCGAACACTTTACATTGGTTCCTGTACCTCCAAATCTCACATGCCATAAACAAATACAGACAGGGCTCCTCTACCACAAAGAACACTGTTTTGGAGCAACTCATAATAACTCCAGGCAGGCACAAAAAAATGATTACACACCTATATTTAGCCATTCAAACAGTGAAAAACACAACAAAACCAAAGCTCCACGAGAGATGGGAACATGATTTAGACATAACCCATAATACTGATGAATGGAAAAAAATTTTCTTTGAGCTTAGTAGAGGCCTGATAGGAGCAGATCTGATAGAAAATTCAATCAAAACAGCTTATAGATGGTACCTCACTCCATTAAAGACTTCACATTACATTCCTGAATGCAATAGATCATGTTACAGGGGATGCGCAGAGGTAGGTTCTTATCTACATATGTGGTGGGAATGCCCAAAAATACAACCAACCTGGGATAAACTACAACAGCTGATTAAGAGAACACTGGGTGACTCCTTTACGCTAACAGTATCAAAAGCTCTACTACATACTCACTTAGATTCTCTAAACTCAGCCTCGAATAGATGGATTAACATAGTATGCACAGCTACTAGATTATGCATAGCCAGGAAGTGGAAGGTGGGAGCCCCGAAATGGAGTGAGGTGCTTGATAAGATTGAGGATATTTATAAATTGTCAGAGTCAGCAGCTTGGATGCAGGGTACTGTAGAAAACTTCCATAACATTTGGATCCATTGGACCCTGAATAAATATCAATAAGTAGGACAAATTCTTGAAACGCTATAGGACATAGGTTACTCTTTAGTGCCATAACACGTAAATAACAAATGCATATTTTGATGGATACTGCTCGACGGGAACGGTTCAAGGTTTACAGTTAGAAGAAGTTTATGAGTTTGGGAGTTAAAGAGGGAGTAGGGAGGAGGGTGAGGGGAGGGCGTAAGGGGAGGAAAACTTTATATATAAAAAAAGGAAATAAAATGGGACAAGAGACGGTTTGAAATGTATCATTTTGACTCATGTATCTGGCTTTCCCTAAGTCATGTTTATATGTCTACCGTTCTGTCATGATATATCTGATGTGAAACCTTAATAAAAAATATTTCAACCTAAAAAACTTAGTTTATTAGAAAAGTCAGAGTTACTATTAGTCTTAGGTATTGATACAATAGGAGTGTCAGGGACATCAGAGAAATGTTTCTGGAGTGTAATGTTTTGAGTCAGTCTATTGATATCTATGATAGTTTGGAACAAATCAAAGTCATTTGTGGGTGCAAAGTTCAAACCTAAATTCAATACTCTATATTGTGCTTCATTCAAAGAGATAGATGACAAATTAACAACATTACCCACTATTTGTACTTTGTCTGTGGTCTCGGTTCCCTCAGCTGATATCGTTCTTGGTTGCTGACCGTAGCCTGACTCTGAGTTGAAGGGTGTCCCCCTCCCCCTGCTATGCCTCCCTGAGCCAGTGGAAAAACCTGCTCTATTGTAGAGTTATCCAATCTAGGTACACTATGTGTAGTGTCTACATACACAGACTGTTTGGGCCTGGTGGAATATTTGTCACGATTAGTGTTTGGATCAGGTAGAGAGTAGGGAACAGCAGCATTAGTAGCCACGGGTTCTACACTTTGGCCTGCAGTCTGTTGTCTGCCATAACCATCTTCAATCTGTTTTTCCCCATCGCTAGAGTACTCAGTGTCGCTACCTGAAAAAGTAACATTTTTGGGGGGATTCTGCTTGTTCTTATTATTTTTGTTTTGATTATTTTTATTGTTAGCCCTTCTCCTTCTACCAAAGCGAGGCTGATTTTGTCTGAAATTCCCTCTCGCTTTCCTGTTCCAAATGTATACAGAGTTATTTGCATAGTCATACTTATCTCTAATAAATTTGGTATGCTTTCTTTCCATTATTTCAGACCTGCCCTTAGCAATAAGATCTATTAGTATTTTATCAAATTTCACAAAGTCAGGGTTACTACTTCTGTTCATTTCAACCTGCAATTCATTAACCTTTTAACGCCGTTATGCCGTTCCATTCCGTCATAATTACACTGGGCTTTAGAGCCGTTATGACGGAATAGAACGGCATAACGGTTTTCAGCTCCTGTGCCCCCTCCGATATTTTGTTTGTTGTGGATCCGGTTGGGGGATGTGCCTAGCACCTCTGGCACTCCCCCAGGATCCAATCAGCATGGAGGGGGTGTATCGATTGTCCCCTGTAACACTGTAGCAGCCAATGAGTGGAATCATTGGCTGTTACAAGTGTATCCGCTTCCTCTCTGCTCTCAGTGCGATCTGAGAGAGAGAGAGGAAGACAGTTTAGTGTTTGTAGTGCTAGAGAGGGGAAAATATATATAAAAAAAATAAATACCATATATATATATATTATTTTTTGCTGCTGATCACAGAGCTGCTACTGTGATCAGCCTAATATAACTTGGTTATCCAGTTAGGGCTTTGATCAGTGTTGATCAAAAGCTTTGGGGGTTTATTTGTGGCGGTTACAAATATATATATATATTGTTTTTGCTGCTGATCACTGAGCTGCTACTGTGATCAGCCTAATATTACAGTGATCAGCCTGTCAGGGCTTTGATCAGTGCCCAAAAGTTTATTTGTGGGGATCTTTAGTTATTATTAACCCCTTCCCTGCTGTTCCCAATCACTACCCTTCCCAGTTCCTTTTTTTTTTTAGTTTATAAAAAAAAAATATATATATATATATAAAGAAAAACTCATATTTTTTTAAAAAAAAAAAAATCTGAGGGAATAGGGTGGGTGGGAATAGGTGGATGGTAATTGGGAGGTGGTAATTGGGGTGGTTTAGTGGGATTTTGGGGAAGGTGAAGTGGGAATTGGTGGTGGTGAAGTGGTAATTTGTACTGAAAAAAATCCCTTATGGCACGCTATTCAGCAGAAGAGGCTTATGCCATTCTTGCCGCAGATTCAGGGAGTGAAACCCTCTCTGCTCTGTCTGACAGTGCAACCCTTACGGCATCAGATATAGAGCCCCTGAGTGATACATCTGATGCTGGTGCTCCCTGCCCGCCACCTAAAAGGAGGCGTCGCACAAATGACCAAAATTGGATACCCCCAAATTTCACTGCCCCAGAAATGCCAGAATTTACTGAGACTTCTGGCATCACAAGTGATGTTCCAGTATGTGAGCCAATAAACTATATGTCCCTGATTCTGACAGATACCATGTTTGAGCATATAGTTGCTCAAACAAATTTATATGCCAGCCAGTATCTGTCCAAAAATCCCCAATCTCTGTATGTCAGAAAAAATAGCTGGCACCCCACTGACATACCAGAGATTAAAAAGTTTTGGGCCCTGACATTAATAATGGGGATTGTGAAGAAACCCAGCATTCGTTCATACTGGAGCCAGAACCCCATCCTGGCTACCCCTCTTTTTCCAGGGGTTATGAAGAGGGACAGATATGAACAATTGCTGCGGTTTCTCCATTTTAATGATAATATCAAGTGCCCCCCAAAAAATGACCCCCTGCATGACAGGTTATATAAACTAAGGCCCCTGATAAGCCACCTGTCCCAAAAATTTAAAGAAGTTTACATACATGAGCAGGACATTTGCATTGATGAGTCCCTCATGAAATTTAAGGGGAGATTGCTTTTCAAGCAATATATACCATCCAAGAGGTCCCGCTATGGGGTAAAATTTTATAAGCTCTGTGAATGCAGTACTGGGTATACCTGGGCATTTCGCATCTACCAGGGAAAGGATAGCCACTTGGATCCACCTGGCTGCCCAGATTCCGTTGGCACAAGTGGGAAAATTGTGTGGGATCTCCTACTACCCCTGCTAAATAAAGGGTACCATTTGTGGCTCGATAATTTTTACACCAGCACAGAGCTATTAAATTTTTTATCTTATTTTGAAACCGTGGCCTGTGGCACAACAAGAAAAAATCGCAAAGATTTCCCCCAGAAGCTGACATATGGAAAAAAAAGTAGGGGCACAACGTCAGCTTTACGCCACAATGAGCTACTGGCCCTTCGGTACACTGATAAAAAAGATGTGTACATGCTCTCCACAATGCACGATGAAGCTACAGTGCCAGTGTCTGTGAAGGGAAGATCTGCACAGATCCTAAAGCCAAAGTGCATTGTGGAGTACAACAAAAACATGGGGGGGGTAGATTTAGCTGACCGGTGCCTGCAGCCATATCTAATTCAAAGAAAAACTAGAACTTGGTACAAAAAAGTAGCCTTTTATATTATGCAGATCGCAGTATAGAATGCATATGTGCTGTACAAAAAAACAGGCACAGGGAAAACTTATACTTTTTTGGAATTTGTGTTAAATGTAACATCTGATATTTTGTTTAACCAGACTCCTAATCCTCCCACTGTTCAATCTGAAAATGTCGAGCGACTCTGTGGCAGGCATTTTCCCACTAGGATCCCCCCCACTGCCTGCAAATTAACACCCCAGAAAAGATGCAGAGTCTGCTATAAAAAAGGAGGGAGGAGGGATTCTAGTTACCATTGCCCTGACTGCCCCTCTCAACCTGGCCTCTGTATCACTGATTGCTTTCGAATATATCACACAGAGTTAAACTTTTAATTTGAAAGCAATCTGTATGTGTTCCTAATTTATTTTATTTTATTTTATTATTCTGTATTCCTAACTTCATAAATCCCCTGACCTTGTCCTGTCCCTTTATATGTTAAGCCCATACACTCTAAGGCCATTATAAGTTATACAAAACAAGTAAAATACTCCTTTTAGAATATCCTGAGTTATCCACTTTTGCAAATGGTATGTCATGAGGGGGGTAATTTTCATTCCTGGGCTGCCATACTGTCTCAAAGGCAACATAGGGCCAGAAAATCAATGTGCCAAATTTCTATGCAGACCCTATATTGGGCCCTTTAACTTCATAAAACCACATAAAACCTGTGCATAGGGGGTATTGTTGCACTCATGGGAGATCACTGAACACAGATATGGGTGTATTATAGCAGTAAAAAATATAATGATGTTGATCTAAATAGAAAAAAGGCAAAGTCTGTGTGAAAAAAGCAAATAAAAAAATATGACCACTAAATTTGACCAGGTTTTGTGACTAAGTGGCTACAAAAAAAAGACTAAACATAGTCCTTTTTCAATACCCTTGGTTGTCTACTTTCGCAAATGGTATGCCATGGTGGGGTAATTTTCATTCCTGCGCTGCCATACTGTCTCAAAGGAAAAAAAGGTCCATAAAATCAATGTGCCCAATTTCCATGCAAATTGGCAGACCCTATATTGGGCATTGTAACTTCCTGAAACCACATAAAACCTGTACATAGGGGGTATTGTTGTACTCATTGGACATCGCTGAACACAAAGATGGGTGTATTATAGCAGTAAAATATACAAGGATGATATAAACAGCAAAAAGGCAGTGTTTTTGTGATAAACTAAAACTGAAATATGAACATTACCTTTGGCCAGATGTTGTGACTAAGTGGCTACAAACAAAGACTAAACATAGTCCTTTTTCAATACCCTGGGTTGTCTACTTTTATAAATGGTATGCCATGATGGGGTAATTTTCATTCCTGGGCTGCTATAATATCTCAGAGAGGACAAAGGCCCATAAAATGAATGTGCCAATTTTCCATGTAAATGTGCAGATCCCATATTTGGCCCTGTAACATCTGTAAACCCCATAAAACCTGTACAAGGGGGGTACTGTTTTACTCGTAGGACCTTGACAAACACTAATATGTGTGTTTTATAGCAGCAAAACATAAAAGGTTGATGACAGAGACAGACAAAGTGCAGTGTTTGTGCAAAAAAACGCATGCAAAAAAATGACCATTACATTTGTCCAGGTGTTGTGTCTAAGTGGCTTCACAAAAAGATGTGACATGGGCCTTTTGGAATACCCTAGGGTGTCTTCGTTTGAAAATGGTATGCCATGATGGGGTAATTTTCATTCCTGTGCTGCTATAATGTCTCAAAGAGGACATAGGCACAGAAAATTAAGGTGCCAAATTTCCATGCATAAAAACTGAAATGGGCAGACCCCATATTTGGCCCTGTAGCTTCTGTAAACCCCATAAAACCTGTACATGGGGGGTACTGTTTTACTCGTAGGACCTTGACAAACACTAATATGTGTGTTTTATAGCAGCAAAACATAAAAGGTTGATGACAGAGACAGCCAAAGTGCAGTGTTTGTGCAAAAAAACGCATGCAAAAAAATGACAATTACATTTGTCCAGGTGTTGTGACTAAGGGGCTTCACAAAAATATGTGACATGGGCCTTTTGGAATACCCTAGGGTGTCTTCTTTTGAAAATGGTATGCCATGATGGGGTAATTTTCATTCCTGTGCTGCTATAATGTCTCAAAGAGGACATAGGCCCAGAAGGTGAATGTGCCAAATTTTCATGTAAATGGGCAGACCCCATATTTGGCCCTGTAACTTCTGTAAACCACATAAAACCTTTACATGGGGGGTACTGTTGTACTTGTAGGACATTGAAAAACACTTATATGTGTGTTTTATAGCAGTAAAACATAAAAGCTTGATGACAGAAACAGCCAAAATGCAGTGTTTGGGCAAAAAACGCATTAAAAATAAATGAGCACTACATTTGGCCAGATGTTATGCCTAAGGGGCTTCACAAAAAGATGTGACATGGCCCTTTTGGAATACCCTGGGGTGTCTTCTTTTGAAAATGGTATGCCATGATGGGGTAATTTTCATTCCTGGGCTTCTATAATGTCTCAAAGAGGACATAGGCACAGAAAATAAAGGTGCCAAATTTCCATGCATAAAGACTGAAATGGGCAGACCCCATATTTGGCCCAGTAACTCCTGTAAACCCCGTGAAACCTGTACATGGGGGGTACTGTTGTACTCGTAGGACATTGACAAACACAAATATGTGTGTTTTATAGCAGTAAAACATAAAAGCTTGATGACAGAAACAGCCAAAGTGCAGTGTTTGTGTAAAAAACGCATGCAACAAAAATGACCACTACATTTGGCCAGGTGTTGTGACTAAGGGGCTTCACAAAAAGACGTGACATGGCCCTTTTGGAATACCCTAGGGTGTCTACTTTTGTAAATGGTATGCCATGATGGGGTTATTTTCATTCCTGGGCTGCTATAATGTATGAAAGGCAACTTAAGCCCAGAAAATGAATGTGCCAGATTTCTATGTAAATGGGTAGGCCGTATGTTGGGCCTTGTAAATTCCAGAAAACTCAAAAAACCTGTACATGGGGGGTATCGTTATACTCATGGGACATCGCTTAACACAAGTATGGGTGTTTTATTGCAGTAAATTCCAAAGAAAAAAGACAGAACCACACTCCGTAAAAATTTAACGATTTATTGAATATATTTAAAATTCAAAAATTAAAAAATAGAAATATGTGACAGCCTAGCCACTTGTTTGGGGAAAGAGCGCAGCACACGGGCTTACGCGTTTCGTCTGTTAGCCGTAATCATAGCCTGTTTTATTGCAGTAACATATATCAGGATGATGATATTCACAATAAAATCCTTTGGAAAGCTTCAAATTTCTTAATTTCTCACACTTACTTTGATTTTTTTTATATAAAATTATAGTTGAGAAATAAATCTTTTATGCCAAAAGAAAGCCCTATCTGTCCTCTAAAAAACAATATATAATTAGTGTGGGTGCACTTAATGTGAAAGGGGTAAATTATGGTTGAAAAGACATATAGCTGAAATTCAAGGTTTTGTTTACGTTCAGAACTTGAACAATTGCCTATGTCATGAAAGGGTTAATTTCATTTCTGATACATTCTAATTCTTTAGTTTTAAAAATAATCAATAACATCATAAGTCTCAATGAGCATTCAGAAAGCACAGTATTCTATAAGGGAAATTTATAGACCCGCAATCCCCTTGGGATCATATTCAGACTTTTATATTTTTCTAAAGTCCAAATATCCCACTGCATCTTAGATTCTTTCAGCAGAAGCTTTTCCAGGAGTTCAAAAAGTATGCTTAAAGCTAGAATACTTTTGTCCTCTGAAAAGATAAGTTCACAATCAGTATGGTTGGTAGTGCGTTCAGTTACTGGTAACAGAAAATAAAAGGTTTGCTGTGTGGTATCCATAGCTGTGCAGTGTGTAGTGAAGACTTAAAGTAGCCTCTGCAAGGGTGTTGGTATATCCAGGGTATACCCAATGATAATAATGCACACAAGAGAAAAACCCAAACAGATAGGCCAAACTGCCACACCTGGCTTTTAATTGTACAATTAAAACCAGGTGTGGCAGTTTGGCCTATCTGTTTGGGTTTTTCTCTTGTGTACATTATTACCCATTATCTTGTCCTTATAAGAACTTGTGAGGTGTGGCATTTCTTCTACTTAATATATTACGTCACCAGCATGAAGGGCCTTTGGGCCTCATTCGACCACATATGGACAGATGGACCTTTTGTTTGTGGCTGCCTAAATAAGGACATGAACTTAAAACAAAATTGAAAGATATGTCATGCTACGGATGTTGTTATCTTTCTAGACCCAGTTGATAGAAGCTAAGGCCTCGCTTCCATTGAGTCGTTAAAAATGGAGCCGTAAGCTACCGAAGCGGCCGACAGCTAAAAGTAATTTACGGCTGCATTTTAGTACCAGGTTTCCATTGAAAAGATTAGCGTGTTGCGCGCAGTCGCTCTTTTCGTGTAGCTGTAAGTTAACGTTGTGTTAACGCTTCCATCTGACGTCGGATTTCTTGAAAATCAATTAGTTGCTAAGGTAACCCGACCTTACGCTATAGAATTTACGTTTAACGTCCGTGCTCCTTACCGGTGATCACCTCTCAAGAAAAATAAAGAAACACTTATCCATATTTTTAATAATCAAATACTATTTTCTAATATAATTATATTTAACACTTCATAAATATAAGTAATTTTTATTGCTGCCCTAGGCATAGGTCTAGTTTGCATTCTGTAGATATGTTCTTGCATATATTATTATATTTAAATATATACTGATATTTCTATTAGAATATAAGTTCAACTATTTCTATACATGAGACAACAATAAATATTACTTATAACAATTTATTTCTACATTAAAACACTTGCATTATTTGCAAGTTTTATAATTTCAATAGAAAATAGGTCTCAAAAAGCACAATTTTCCTCTTTTACACCTAGTTGAGCTGGGGGTAATATTTCTCAATGTATCGACAGCCTCCGACAGTGTATTAACGGTTAGCGCTTTCATTGGAAACCTGGTATAATTTATCGATTAACGGCTTCTATTACTTTCTATGGGACGCGAAGATCTTTTCGGCAGCCGAAGTCCGGCTGCCGATATTGAGGTATAACGCGCCATTGGAAACAGTCGATAAACGATATTGCTTCCGACAGCATATTTATCGGTTTGCGAGTGCACGCAAACTGAATTACGACTCAATGGAAGCGAGGCCTTAGTTGGGTATTTAACAAGAAAAGCAGAACTCATGTTTAGTAGATCCCTTTGTACAGGATGTCCACAATTTGTGTTTATACATTTATTTTATATACCACCATGGGACATGTTCATCCTGGATTGTATTTGCTTCCTAACTAAAAAAAACTATTGAAAAAAAGAAGAAAAAAAAAACATGAAATAAGTTCCTTCTTCTCAGTTTGCTTTCATTTCGGACTTGGTCATCTTGCCTGTCTGCCTTGTCTATGCAATTTTGCATTATAACATGAGGGAAGAAGAAAAAAGTCTGCTAGTGCATCCATCTTCAGAAAAAAAGACTAGAAAAAACTTGCGCTGAAAAGAGCCTTTAGATTAAACTTCACTATAAATGACAGGCAATTCAAAACCTGATTAAAAAAACTATTAGAAAAAAAGGGGGTGTATATAGTGAAGCGCAAACAAATAATACTATTTCAGACTTAAAATCTAAATATATACAAGCAAGTGGTCCCAAATATATATAAATATGCAAAAAATAATAAAATAATAATAACAGTAAAGTTATATATATACTGATGCCAATAGAAAATACCTGCAATACCCCAAGCTATATGTGTTTAAATGTGTCAACCAATAGGTTAGTTTAAACAAATGGATAAATGAATTATACCTCAGACAGCCAATGCTCAAAAGTATGTAATATTTTATTATAACAATTAAGAAATATATAGAACTCCTGATTAAAATCAAATACATTCATGTATGATTCTCAATATAAAAAATATATATAAAATATATAAAAAGCCTAAAATCTCCAGTACTGGAAATATACGCAGAAAAAAGGTGGATGATTTGTATACACTCAGATGGAAAAAAGATGTAGATTAGTCTCATTTAGTGCTTCTTAATACTGGTGTTTTACACACTATGCACAGTTCTTTTGTGTCCCAATATGTTTGTTTACGTTCCGTCCTGAGTTACCTTAGGTAATTACAGCTCCTTGTTAGGTCTTACCAAAAACTCGTTGGTTTGTAGAAAAAGTCAGTTCACTTTATCCGGTAAAGTAAACCGGGAATTGATCCGTTTAGTAACAAGGAGTGGTAATTACCCAAGGTAACTCAGGACGGAACGTTTGCTAAACAAACATATTGGGACACAAAAGAACTGTGCATAGTGTGTAAAACACCAGTATTAAGAAGCACTAAATGAGACTAATCTACATCTTTTTTCCGTCTGAGTGTATACAAATCATCCAAATTTTTTCTGCGTATATTTCCAGTACTGGAGATTTTAGGCTTTTTATATATTTTATATATATTTTTTATATTGAGAATCATGCATGAATGTATTTGATTTTAATCAGGAGTTCTATATATTTCTTAATTGTTATAATAAAATATTACATACTTTTGAGCATTGGCTGTCTGAGGTATAATTCATTTATCCATTTGTTTAAACGAACCTGTTGGTTGACACATTTAAACACATATAGCTTGGGGTATTGCAGGTATTTTCTATTGGCATCAGTATATATATAACTTTACTGTTATTATTATTTTATTATTTTTTTGCATATTTATATATATTTGGGACCACTTGCTTGTATATATTTAGATTTTAAGCCTGAAATAGTATTATTTGTTGGTGCTTCACTATATACACCCCCTTTTTTTCTAATAGTGCATCCATCTTCACCTCCTGCCCCAACTGCCACTGCATCCAGTACCACATGTGCCACTCCTGCTCCAAGTACCAGTGCATATAGCAACACATGACATAGCCCTCTTTTAATACCTGGTGTAACTCAAAATAATCAAACTGTTGTTACTATGTTTACAGTATCTTCCTCTTCAGCTCTTCAAACAGCTATTCAGCTGCATATTGATGTCCAAATATAGGGGCTAACGAGAGGTGGTGGATGTTTTGATCAATGCTCATGTTTTTCAAATGTGCTGTTCTTATTTTTGGCGCATCATCAGCTGCATTG
This sequence comes from Bombina bombina, assembly GCF_027579735.1. Taxonomy (NCBI): domain Eukaryota; kingdom Metazoa; phylum Chordata; class Amphibia; order Anura; family Bombinatoridae; genus Bombina; species Bombina bombina. Next base: position 511,870,687 of record NC_069502.1, read on the forward strand.
TCCATTTCCAATAAAAGAAATGAGGGGGGGCGGTCTGGTGAATGTTTTGTTCAATTTTCATGTTTTAAAATGGCTGTTCTTATTTTTAGGGCATCTACAGCACTTAAAAGAGTGGTTCATAATTAAAAGAAAAATGTTGAGCTAGGATCATCCAGGTAGCACCTGCAGTAAAATATCACCGTCTGTCACACCCCTGGTGGTGTGCTGGATGCCCTTATTGGCCACCTGCCCTCCTGTCACGTGTACTTATTTTTCCAAACTATAAACCACCATGTGCCATCACTTCTATGCTGCCCCAGGTTTATGGACTTGTGCTGTTGCTTATCCAAGTTGTAAAACTGTACACCAACTACATATACCCCCATGTGCCATGGCTCCTGTGCTGTCATAAGTGCCAGGTATGCCTGCCTACACTACACTACTGCCCACCTGTGCTACAGTTGATCCTTTGTGCTGTAAAGCTTTACTTTAAAGGGACACTCAAGTCAAAATTAAACCTTATGATTCAGATAGAGCATGCAATATTTTTTTATTTTTTTATTTTTTTTAAATATTTTTTTATTGAGGAAAAAGAAATGTATACAAATCATATAGAGAAAACACTACAGCAATCATCTATTGCACAGAAATAGTGATAGTCCTCATTTTTTCAGCCCCTTAAAACACAAGTACAGGTCACTCTTGGACCTTATCTGATACCTTAATAAAAGTCCAGGGGATCATACTGAGAATGAAAATTAAAAGATGAACAAAAATAAGAAGATATAACATACACACAAAGAGTTAAACAGTCAAGAAGAGATGGCATGGACTGAACCTTCCAGCATCAATCTGAAAAAGAATATTATGAGCATACTCTATAGCTTGTGTTTTTACAGAGTGATAACATAGCCCCATATATGTTGAGAAAATTATTGCCCCTTATATTCCAATTCTGGGAATTAAAATTGTTAATACAATACATAATACATAAAAACGTAATAACAACGTCCTGATTTGCATTACATTTAAGTCATATGTGGTCCACAAGTAGAATGTATGAGTACATTTTGCAGTCTTCATACTTATACATTTTATCCAATATGATTTACATTGAAACCCACAACTCTTTATGGAATGCAAAATATAACCTACTTCGCCCGGTGCCCCGGCCGCTGGCCACCAAGTTAATTTATACTATGACAAGCTGTGGTTATATACAGTGTTGTCCTGGAGTGTGGTTTTATTGCTTAATATGTTCCCCCAGGGACCTCCAACGTATCCCCAACAGAAACATACAAGGTGTTATTAGGACATCAATCTGAAATCAACAACACAGTGACATAAATAGTAAACTAATGTACTGATATCTTAATCTTGTGGAACCAGGTGGTGCGTCAAAGTTGCTAATTTCAACATGCGGTAAACACAAACCTATTAATAAACAAATGGCTTGAATACAAATAACATTATAACTAGATTTGGTATTGCCATTTTACCAGCTGGAGTTCTGTGTGATAATGTGCCTCAAGATTTTATTTACCCATTTGGGATTGCTCCAGCGAAATTATGTGAGTCTCTAAACAGGTCATTAGGAGACTGGCTCCGTAAAAGCAAAGAAGTACTATATGTGGTCTCCGGGTCATACAGTAATTGGAGAGTGTCCATCATTGTTTGGGCTGTTTCTGGGAGTAAATGGTATAGATCAATGGTGCCCAATATGGCTGCCAGCGTGGACAGTGATTTCAGCTCAGCTGCGCCCTCCTGGGGGTCCCCCCCGGAACCTCCTCCATCCACCGCAAATAGATTATGCGCCTTCTTCCACTGGAGCCAGATAGACCTACCGGATGATCCAAAGTCTCATATCTAGTTGGGCTCTTCTGTTCCGGAGCTGCTGCGTGTGAACCGTCTGCCATCTTCACTGCCAACATGGCCTGCTGTGATTCGCGGGGTAAGATGTTTACTGAGGACTCCTCTTGTTTGCCATTCATGTCAAGGGAAAACGCTTCAGCATTATCAGCAGTTGCAGGAGTAAAGTGCTTCATTAGATTGTCATACGGAGCCTTCTCAATTAATTGCTGGCACATTAATTCAAACTTGCGCCATCGTGCTTGGAAGCTGTCATGTGCTTCTGACTCTCCCGATCTTGTCCATGCAGTAATAAATGCCGTATGCCTTTTTTACTTTGAATTCAAAAGAAGGGGTTGTATAAGTCCAAAAATGAATAGCTTCTTGTAACTCAATGCGTTATTGCAAAAATAAAGTCAGTAGGGCAGAGGTCGTTACCTATTAGGGGGTCGTTACCTATTAATAGGCCGTCGCCTTAGGTCTTGATCGTCCGGACTACAGCTCCAATATCATAAAAACAACAAACAAGTGATATAATATAATCACCGCAACTTCACCGCAAAATGTATAGATGTTTTAGTTGTTAAATGCTCATAAATCAGCGGATTGTAGAGAGTTCCTTTAGAGCTAATAGTAGATGCGTCCTATTAGGTACGCTGCTCGGACACACCCCCAGAGCATGCAATTTTAAACAACTTTCCAATTTACTTCCATTAACAAAATGTGCACAGTCTTTTTATATTTACACTTTTTGAGTCACCAACTCCTACTGAGCATATGCAAGAATTCACAGCATATACGTATATGCATTTGTGATTGGCTGATTGCTGTCACATGATACAGGGGGAGTGGAAATAGATATAACTTTGCAAATCATTTAACAAAAAATCTACTACTCATTTGAAGTTCAGACTAAGTGCAATTGCATTGTCTTCTTATCATGCATTTGTTAATTATGCAAATCTACAATGTTGACTGGTCCTTTAACTATACATTCAATCATGAGCTACCCTGCCCCAGGTGCTAAGATTGCCCACCAGCCCTGAGGCCCACTTGTGTTTCTGCTGCTGCTCAAAGTTGTAGAACTGTAGTCCACATAGAAATGCCACCATGTAACAGCATCAGTGCTGCCAGCGTCCAGGAATGTTACACTGCCTTCACTTGTGCTGCTGCTGTACTTCCAAGTTTTAGAAGTTGTATTTCATATTCCACCATGTGCTAAAGTTCCTGTGTTGCCATGGATGCCAGGACTGCCCATTTGCACTGCTGCCAACGTGTGCTGTTGCTCCTCCAAGTTGTAAAACTGTACACCAACTACATATACCCCCATGTGCCATGGCTCTTGTGCTGTCATAAGTGTCAGGTATGGCTGCCTACAGTAGTGCCCACCTGTGCTACAATTGATCCTTTGTGCTGTAAAGCTGTACTGTACTACACATTCAACCATGTGTTACCCTGGCTCACTTGTATTTCTGCTGCTGCTCAAAGTTGTAGAACTATAGTCGAAATAGAAATGCCACCATGTAATAATATGTAACTATATTGAACGGTAAGAGCATGGTCAGCCATCGGAGACATAAAACTGGCATTCAGTGCATACCAGCTGTATGTACTAACTCCTACTATTATACACTACTCAACTACTTTACAGACACATACATTGAAGAACATGTTATGTGACTGTTCATTGAACTATGATTTTGAGTAGGTATTTGTAAGGTATGGGAAAATGTTCATGATTCCATACACAAATAATGAATCAATAGCCAATGTATTAGCAGTTTATCTTACACAATTTTGCTTAGTAGAAACATATATTCAGTCTATGTACATATTTAACACATTTAGGGGCCGATTTATCAATGTCTGTCCGACATGATACGCTGTAGCGTATCATGTCCTTCAGACATCGATGAATACCGACAGCATACGCTGAACTGCTTGTGCAATGCCGCCCCCTTCAGATTTGCAGGCAATCGGCAACTACCAGGTGGTGTCAATCAACCCGATCGTATAGAATCAGACTGATTGATGTCTGCAGCCTCAGAGGCAGCGGACCAGTTAAGGAGCAGCGTTCTAAAGACCGCTGATTCATTACTGATGTCTCCAGCGAGCCTGAAGGCTCACGCGGAAACAGGGGCATCAAGGGCCATTCGGCCCTTGATAAATCGGCCCCATATTCTTTCGATGAAAATGCCTTTAAGAAGTCGTTACACTTGTAATTCATTCTGTTGTTTGTGTGCTGCCATCTCACACAGGGCTTACCTCTAAGGAGCATTGGGGCTGAATGTCATTGCAAGCCACTGCTGTAAACTGTGTCTGTGAGAATATTATACTTTTGTTTTGAAAAAAACTGAAATCTACCGAAAACATTGCTACAAAATATGATTGCCATAACACATAGACACACCTGCTTTACACTATATGGCAGCCGTTTTGCAAGAATGGTATTCATTTAAAAGAGAATTAAATGGCAGCACTATTTCTTGCCATGTGGTGCTTTAGGCACCTACCTAAGTATTTCTTTAACAAAGAAGAATACCATGGGAATGAAAAAAAATGATAATAGAAGCAAATTGGAATCTTTTTTTTTTAAATTGTATGCTCTGTCTGAATCACTAAATATTTTTGGGGGGTTTTATATCCCTTTAACTACTAAAGGAGTAAACCAGACTATGGGGCCTACTTATCAAACCGTCAACCGCAAATACGCTGGAATTCCGCAGCGTAATTGTGGACAACTTGATTCGCCTCATTTATCAAAGCCTACAGACCGGCAAAAGTAAAAATCTGTGACGTAACATACGATACGCCGGTCTCAGTCCGACAAAGCTTGATGCTTACATCACTACAGATGTTCCAAATGCAAATTCGGCACTATCTGACTACTTTTGCTAGTTATCAAATAACTACCAGGTAAGCTTGCCACTATTCTGGCCCAGCATACCTGGTTTTCAATCCACCGGATGCCATAGGAATCAATAGGAGTCTGAAAGCAGCGAAAGCTCATGTTCGCTGCTGCCCGATATCCCATTGATTCCTATGGGAGAATAAAATTTATGTTTACACCTAACACCCTAACATGTACCCCGAGCCTAAACACCCCTAATCTGCCACCCCGACATCGCCACCACCTACATTATACTTATTAACCCCTAATCTGCTGCCCCGACACCGCCACCATCTAAATAAAAGTTATTAAACCCTATCCCGCCGCACCCGGACCCCATCGCAACTAAATAAATGTATTAACGCCTAAACCCCTGGCCTCCCACATCATTAGCACTTACTAAACCTATAACCCCCTAAACCGCCAGCCCCCCACATCGCCATAATCTAAATTTAACTATTAACCCCTAAATTTAACAACCCGCTAACTTTATATCAAATATTAACTCATCTCTATCTTATAATAAATTTATACTTACCTTTAGATTTAAATTAAACTATATTAAACTATTAATTAATCTACTCTAACTTTTATACTACAATCACATTAAACTATATTAAATTAATAATTAATCTACCCTAACTTTTATACTAAAATTACATTAAATTACATTAAAGTATATTAAATTAATAATTAATCTATCTTAACTTTTATACTAAAATTACATTAAACTACAAATTAAATTAACTATAATCTACAGTAAAAAATTACTAACTTACAAAACAACTAAGTTACAAAAAATAACAAACACTAAGTTACACCAAAAAATAAACACTAAGTTACAAAAAAGTAAAAAATAAATTATCAAAGATTTAAACTAATTGCACCTAATCTAAGGGCCCTATGAAAATAAAAACGCCCCCCCCCCCCCAAATAAAAAAAAACCTAACCTACAATAAACTACAAATAGCACTTAAAAGGGCCTTTTGCGGGGCATTGCCCTAAAGAAATCAGCTCTTTTACTTGTAAATAAAAAATACAAATACCCCCCCAACAGTAAAACCCACCACCCATACAACCAACCCCCCAAATAAAAACCTAATCTAAAAAAACCTAAGCTCCCCATTGCCCTGAAAAAGGCATTTGGATGGGCATTGCCCTTAAAAGAGCATTTAGCTCTATTGCTGCCCAAAGCCCTAACCTAAAAATAAAACCCACCCAATACACCCTTAAAAAATCCTAACACTGACCCAAGAAGATTTACTTACAGTTTTGAAGATCCGACATCCATCCTCCAAGAAGCCAGCAGAATTCTATCAGCCAATCAGAATTAAGGTTGAAAAAATCATATTGGCTGTTCCAATCAGCCAATAGAATGCCAGCTCAATCCTATTGGCTGATTGCAACAGCCAATAGAATGCAAGCTCAAGCCTATTGGCTGATTGGATCAGCCAAAAGGATTGAAGTTCAATCCTATTGGCTGATTGCAACAGCCAATAGGATTTTTTTAACCTTAATTCCGATTGGCTGATAGAATTCTATCATCCAATCGAAATCTAAGGGACGCCATATTGGATGACGTCATTTAAAGGAACCTTCATTCTGAAGAAGCCATTGATTGAAGAGGATGCTCTGCGTCGGATGTCTTGAAGATGGAGCTGCTCCGCGCCGGATGGATGAAGATAGAAGATGCCGTCTGGGTGAAGACTTCTGCTGGCTTGGAGGAAGACTTCGGCTGCTTGGATGAAGACTTCTGCCGGCTTCTTATAGGATGGATGTCGAATCTTCAAAACTGTAAGTGAATCTTCTGGGGTTAGTGTTAGGATTTTTAAGGGTGTATTGGGTGGGTTTTAGTTTTAGATTAGGTTTTGGCCTGCAATAGAGCTAAATGCCCTTTAAAGGACAATGCCCATACAAATGCCCTTTCCAGGGCAATGGGGAGCTTAGGTTTTTTTAGATTAGGTTTTTATTTGGGGGGTTGGTTGTGTGGGTGGTGGGTTTTACTGTTGGGGGGGTATTTGTATTTCTCTTGTAAGGTGTATCCAGTCCACGGGTTCATCCATTACTTGTGGGATATTCTCCTTCCCAACAGGAAGTTGCAAGAGGACACCCACAGCAGAGCTGTCTATATAGCTCCTCCCCTAACTGCCACCCCCAGTCATTCTCTTGCAACTCTCGACAAGAAAGGAAGTATCAAGAGATATGTGGTGACTTAGTGTAGTTTTTACCTTCAATCAAGAGTTTGTTATTTTTAAATGGTACCGGCGTTGTACTGTTTTACTCTCAGGCAGAAATTAGAAGAAGAGTTCTGCCTGGAGATTTGATGATCTTAGCGGTTTGTAACTAAGGTCCACTGCTGTTCTCACACATAACTGAAGAATATGGGACAACTTCAGTTGGGGGAACGGCCTGCAGATTACCTGCCTTGAGGTATGTTCAGTAATTTTATTTCTAGAGAGATGATATGAGTTCTAGAAAATACTGACAGAGCCTTGTGTACTGAGGTAAGCCTGATGCAGTGATTTAACAGCAACTGGGATCATGCTTACAGAACAGGGTAATACTCATGTTAATACTTATATTACTTAGGGACAAAACGTTTACATAATTTTAAAAATAGGTTGTTTTTTTCTGTGAGGGAGATAACTCTTTATTTGAGGCCTAGTTTCCACATGGCTAATCAGACACTCCTAGGAGTACTTTCTTAAGGCCCCTCTGGCATCCAGTACATGGTGGGAGGGGCCTATTTTAGCGCTCTAAATGCACAGTTTTTATTCAGACTGAGACATCCAGCTTCCCTAGAGGAGTCCTCTGACACCTGAGGACCATTACAAGGGGTTTATTTCTGCACAGAATCGTATTTGTGGGCAGGTAGGAGCCTCAGCAGATCTGTGGCAGGGTGCTCAACTGTCTTTTAACGTTTTTTAAAAATTTTCCATCCGGTTTGGGGCCTAAGGGGTTAATCATCCATTTGCAAGTGGGTGCAATGCTGCTTTAGTCCCTTAAACACACTGTAAACATTTCAAAGAATTTGCTTTATTTTTTCACTGTTTTGCAGTTTAAGTGTTTTTTTCTCTTAAAGGCACAGTAACGTTTTTGTTTAATTGCTGTTTTACCTTTATTAAAGTGTTTTCCAAGCTTGCTTGTCTCATTACTAGTCTGTTAAACATGTCTGACATAGAGGAAACTCCTTGTTCAATATGTTTAGAAGCCATGGTGGAACCCCCTCTTAGAATGTGTACCAAATGTACTGAAATTTCTATAAACTATAAAGACCATATTATTGAACTTAAAGATTTATCTCCAGGGGATTGTCTGACTAAAAAAAGGGAGATTATGCCATCTAACTCTCCCCATGTGTCAGAACTTATAACTCCCGCTCAAGTGACGCCAAGTACATCTAGCGCATCTAATTCGTTTACCTTGCGGAACATAGCGGCAGTTATGAATAATACCCTTACAGAGGTATTTTCCAAACTGCCAGGGTTACAAGGAAAGCGAGACAGCTCTGGGGCTAGAACTAATACAGAGCTTTCTGACGCTTTATTGCCTATGTCCGATATACCCTCACAATACTCAGAAGCCGAGGCAGGTGAGCTTCTATCTGTGGGTGACCCTTCAGACTCAGGGAGGGCATTACTTCAGCCTGATTCTGAAATGACAGCGTTTAAATTTAAGCTTGAACACCTCCGCTTATTGCTTAGGGAGGTTTTAGCAAATCTGGATGACTGTGACCCCATTGTGGTTCCAGAGAAATTGTGTAAAATGGACAAATACTTTGCAGTGCCTGTTTACACTAATGTTTTTCCAGTCCCTAAGAGGTTTTCGGAAATTATTACTTAGGAATGGGATAGACCAGGTGGGCCGTTCTCTCCCCCTCCTGCTTTCAAAAAGATGTTTCCCATTGATGCCGCCATGCGGGACTCGTGGCAGACGGTCCCTAAGGTGGAGGGAGCAGTCTCTACCCTAGCTAAGCGTACAACTATCCCCGTCGAGGACAGTTGTGCTTTCCTAGATCCTATGCATAAAAAATTGGAGGGCCTCCTTAAGAAAATTTTTATACATCAAGGTTTTATCCTCCAGCCTCTTGCATGCATAGCCCCAGTTACTGCTGCAGCGGCTTTTTGGTTCGAGTCTCTCGAGGAGGCTCTGCAGGTAGAGACCCCGTTAGACGATATTCTAGACAGGATTAAAGCTCTTAAGTTAGCTAATTCCTTTATTTCTGATGCCGTTTTTCAGTTAACCAAACTAACGGCTAAGAATTCAGGCTTTGCCATTTTGGCGCGTAGGGCGCTATGGCTTAAGTCCTGGTCAGCAGACGTTACTTCAAAGTCTAAACTTCTTAACATCCCCTTCAAGGGACAGACCCTATTCGGGCCTGGTCTGAAGAAGATAATTTCTGACATTACTGGAGGAAAAGGCCACGCCCTTTCTCAGGATAGGTCCAATAAGTTAAGGACCAAACAGAATAATTTTCGTTCTTTTCGAAACTTTAAGAGTGGCGCAGCTTCAACTTCCTCTAATGCAAAACAAGAGGGAAATTTCGCCCAGTCCAAACCAGTCTGGAGACCTAACCAGGCTTGGAGCAAGGGGAAGCAGGCCAAGAAGCCTGCGGCTGCCTCTAAGACAGCATGAAGGAGTAGCCCCCGATCCGGGACCGGATCTAGTGGGGGGCAGACTTTCTCTCTTCGCCCAGGCTTGGGCAAGAGACGTCCAGGATCCCTGGGCAGTAGAGATTGTTTCCCAGGGATATCTTCTGGAATTCAAAGGGTCATCTCTCACAACTATCTGTAAACCAGATAAGAAGAGAGGCATTCTTACGTTGCGTTCAAAACCTACTGGTTATGGGAGTGATCCACCCAGTTACAAGAGAGGAACAGGGGCTGGGTTTCTATTCAAATCTGTTTATAGTTCCCAAAAAAGAGGGAACTTTCAGACCTATCTTGGATCTCAAGATCCTAAACAAATTTCTCAGGGTCCCATCCTTCAAGATGGAAACAATCCGAACCATCCTCCCTATGATTCAGGAGGGTCAATTTATGACTACAGTGGATTTAAAGGATGCCTATCTCCACATTCCGATTCACAGAGATCATCATCAGTTCCTCAGGTTTGACTTCCTAGACAGGCATTACCAGTTTGTGGCTCTTCCCTTCGGGTTAGCCACGGCACCAAGAATCTTTACGAAGGTTCTAGGGTCCCTTCTGGCAGTTCTAAGGCCGCGGGGCATAGCGGTAGCCCCTTACCTAGACGACATTCTGATTCAGGCATCGACTCTTCAAATCGCCAAGTGCCATACGGACATTGTTCTGGCCTTTCCGAGGTCTCATGGGTGGAAAGTGAACATAGAAAACAGTTCTCTCTCTCCTCTCACAAGAGTTTCCTTCCTAGGAACTCTAATAGATTCAGTAGAAATGAAAATTTTTCTGACAGAAGTCAGAATATCAAAGCTTCTAATCTATTGCCGTGTTCTTCATTCCACTCCTCGGCCATCAGTGGCTCAGTGTATGGAAATGATCGGCCTAATGGTAGCGGCAATGGACATAGTTCCATTTGCCCGCCTACATCTCAGACCACTGCAACTTTGCATGCTCAACCAGTGGAATGGGGACTACACAGAGGGCTGGGGCGCCGTCTGGAACTCTGTGAAGGCTCAGGGTTTGTGGACTCAGAAGGAAGCCCTCCTTCTGATAAACATTCTGGAACTAAGAGCGATATTCAATGCTCTTCAGGCTTGGCCTCAACTAGCTGCGGCCAAGTTAATCAGATTTCAGTCGGACGATATCACGACTGTAGCCTATATCAACCATCAGGGGGGAACAAGGAGCCCCCTGGCCATGATGGAGGTTTCCAAGATAATTCTATGGGCAGAGATTCACTCTTTCCATCTCTCAGCTATCCATATCCCAGGAGTAGAGAACTGGGAGGCGGATTTTCTAAGTCGGCAGACTTTTCATCCGGGGGAGTGGGAGCTCCATCCGGAGGTTTTTGCCCAGCTGATTCATCTATGGGGCAAACCAGAACTGGATCTTATGGCGTCTCATCGGAACGCCAAGCCTCCTGGTTACGGGTCCAGGTCAAGGGATCCCCAGGCGACGCTGATAGATGCTCTAGCAGCGCTCTGGTCCTTCAGCCTGGCTTATGTGTTTCCACCATTTCCTCTCCTCCCTCGTCTAATTGTCAAGATCAAGCAGGAGAGAGCTTCTGTGATTTTGATAGCACCTACGTGGCCACGCAGGACTTGGTATGCAGATCTGGTGGACATGTCCTCCTTCCCACCATGGACTCTGCCGCTGAGGCAGGACCTTCTGCTACAAGGTCATTTCAAACATCCAAATCTAGTTTCTCTGCGTCTGACTGCTTGGAGATTGAACGCTTGATTTTAGCAAAGCGTGGTTTCTCCGAATCGGTCATTGATACCTTCATTCAGGCTTGGAAGCCTGTCACCAGGAAAATCTATCATAAGATATGGTGTAAATATCTTCATTGGTGTGAATCCAAGGGTTACTCGTGGAGTAAGGTCAGGATTCCTAGCAGTGTTAATTTAGTCGACTAAAACTAGACTAAAATGAGCATAAAACTAAAGAAATTCTGATGACTAAAATACGACTAAAACTAAAATGGCATTTTAGTCAAAAGACTATGACTAAAACTAAATCAAAATGGCATTTTAGTCAAAAGACCATGACTAAAACTAAATCAAAATGGTATTTTAGTCAAAAGACTATGACTAAAACTAAATCAAAATTTGCTGTCAAAATTAACACTTTATGCAATTTGTTATAATCAATCCATATATAATTACTGCTGTTTTGTAAAAAAACAAAACAAAAACAAAAAGGTTATCTTCTTGTTTATTTACGAAACTTGGTTTTATTTCATTTTAATATAAATAAAGGCATTTTATATACCACAACAGTTAAATCTGTTAAATCTAAACAGGTTAATAAACCTTTACTCCAGGAGTATACAATGAGTTTTGGAAGTTCTAGAGCAGTGTTAATTTTTTTGCCGAAACATTTTTGAATTTGTGAACAATCAATTGATTCTTCCTATAGAAATAAGAATAACCCAAAAGTATGGGATTAAGTTATGCTGTGCCTGTGCTAGCTGCATAATCTTTTTGTTGTGTTGAGTTGTACTTGTTTTAATTATTAACAGAGAACTGATAAAGTTTTTATATTGGGTAATATGTGCAATGGCGTTACAGCCAATACAGTTTACAGTTTGTTTTTTTATATTTTGAAGTTGCACTTCTGTTTGTTTATGAAACTTGGTTTTATTAAGTTTAATAAAGATGTTATATATCACAATGGCTAAATCTGTGTCTGTATTGCATGTTTAAACTTTAGTACCATAAATAATAACAGGTGTTATGTTTATTCCTGGAGTATATAATGAGTTTGGAAATTATAGAGAAATGCTTAAATAATGCACTACACTTTAACTAAACCCCTTAGATGTTAGTCGACTAAAATCTACTGGAAATTTAGTTGACTAAAATCTACTGAAGATTTAGTCGACTAAAATTAGACTAAAACTAAAACAATTCAGATGACTAAAATACGACTAAAACTAAAATGGCATTTTAGTCAAAAGACTAAAACTAAGACTAAATCGAAATTTGCTTTCAAAATTAACACTGATTCCTAGGATACTATCTTTTCTCCAAGAAGGATTGGAAAAGGGATTATTGGCTAGTTCCTTAAAGGGACAGATTTCTGCTCTGTCTATCCTTTTGCACAAGCGCCTGGCTGATGTTCCAGACGTTCAGGCGTTTTGTCAGGCTTTGGTTAGAATCAGGCCTGTGTTTAAACCTGTTGCTCCGCCATGGAGTTTAAATTTAGTTCTTTAGGTTCTTCAAGGGGTTCCGTTTGAACCCTTGCATTCCATAGATATCAAGCTTTTATCTTGGAAAGTTCTGTTTTTAGTAGCTATCTCTTCGGCTCGAAGAGTTTCAGACTTATCTGCCTTGCAGTGTGATTCACCTTATCTGATCTTCCATGCAGATTAGGTAGTTTTGCGTACCAAACCTGGGTTTCTTCCTAAGGTAGTATCTAATAGGAATATCAATCAGGAAATTGTTGTTCCGTCACTGTGTCCTAATCCTTCTTCAAAGAAGGAACGTCTGTTACACAATCTTGACGTGGTTCATGCTTTAAAGTTTTATTTGCAAGCTACTAAGGATTTTCGTCAAACATCTGCATTGTTTGTTGTCAACTCTGGACAGAGGAGAGGCCAAAAGGCTTCGGCAACTTCTCTTTCTTTTTGGCTAAGAAGCATAATCCGTTTGGCTTATGAGACTGCTGGCCAGCAGCCTCCTGAAAGAATTACAGCTCATTCTACTAGAGTGGTAGCTTCCACATGGGCTTTTAAAAATGAGGCCTCTGTTGAACAGATTTGTAAGGCGGCAACTTGGACTTCGCTTCATACTTTTTCCAAATTTTACAAATTTGATACTTTTGCTTCTTCGGAAGCTATTTTTGGGAGAAAGGTCTTACAGGCAGTGGTGCCTTCCGTTTAAGTACCTGCCTTGTCCCTCCCTTCATCCGTGTCCTAAAGCTTTGGTATTGGTATCCCACAAGTAATGGATGAACCCGTTGACTGGATACACCTTACAAGAGAAAACAAAATTTATGCTTACCTGATAAATTTCTTTCTCTTGTGGTGTATCCAGTCCACGGCCCGCCCTGTCACTTTAAGGCAGGTGTTTTTTATTTTTAAACTACAGTCACCACTGCACCCTATAGTTTCTCCTTTTTTCTTGCTTGTCTTTGGTTGAATGACTGGGGGTGGCAGTTAGGGGAGGAGCTATATAGACAGCTCTGCTGTGGGTGTCCTCTTGCAACTTCCTGTTGGGAAGGAGAATATCCCACAAGTAATGGATGAACCCGTGGACTGGATACACCACAAGAGAAAGAAATTTATCAGGTAAGCATAAATTTTGTTTTTTTATTTACAGGTAAAACAGCTGATTTCTTTGGGGCAATGCCCTGCAAAAGGCCCTTTTAAGGGCTATTTGTAGTTTATTGTAGGTTAGGGTTTTTTATTGGGGGGGGCTTTTTTATTTTCATTGGGCCCTTAGATTAGGTGTAATTAGCTTAAATCTTTGATCATTTATTTTTTATTTTTTGTAACAGTGTTTATTTTTTTGTGTAACTTAGTGTTTGTTATTTTTTGTAACTTAGTTGTTAGTTTTTTGTAACTTAGTAATTTTTTAGTGTAGATTTAAATTATTTGAGTAGGGTTAGGTGTTAAAATATATAATATAGTTAATTTAATTTGTAGTTTAATGTAATTTAGTCTAATAGTTAGGGTAGATTAATTATTAATTTAATATAGTTTAACATAATTGTACTATAATAATTAGGGTAGGTTAATTATTAATTTAATATAGTTTAATGTAATTGTAGTATAATAGTTAGGGTAGGTTAATTATTAGTTTAATATAGTTTGATGTAATTGTAGTATAATAGTTAGGGTAGGTTAATTATTAATTTAATATAGTTTAATGTAATTTTAAAGGTAAGTTTAAATTTATTATAAGATAGGGATGAGTTAATATTTAATATAAAGTTAGCGTGTTGTTAGGTTTAGGGGTTAATAGGCTAATTTAGTTTATGGCGATGTGGGGGCTGGCGGTTTATTTGCGGTGGGCTCTGGGAGCGGTGGGATCGGGGTTAATAACATAATGTAGGTGGCGGCGGTGTAGGGGGCAGCAGATTAGGGGTTAATAACATAATGTAGGTGGCGGTGGGCTCCGGAAGCGGCAGAATAGGGGTTAATAACTTTGTTAGAGTGGCGGTGGGCTGCGGGAGCAGCGTGATAGGGGTTATTAACTTTATTAGAGTGGCAGTGGGCTCTGAGAGCAGCGGGATAGGGGTTAATAACTTTATTTAGTTGCGGCGGGTCAGGGAGTGGTGGGATAGGGGTTAAACATTTTAGTATAGTGACTGTGTTTAGTGACAGTATACAAATAAAACTGTGAAAAAGTCGAATAGCAGCGAGATCGATGACTGTTGGTTAACAACAGTCCACTGCTCATCGCCCCGTACTTGGTGCACGGCTTTTTGTTAAATATGGAGAGCGTATTCAGGTCCGCGGCAGCAATGTTAGGCGATGTCAGGCGAGCGTATTGGTGCCGTCGAATGCAGCACAGTTGACGGCTTGATAAATAGAGGCCTATAACTTACTTTACGATACTCTGGATAGAAGAAAATGCTTTTGGGGTAATATGTTAATCCATTTATATTTTACAATCTACCTTAAGGGCTCTTTTTTTCTGATTCAGACCAGGTTTTGTTGTTTAGTTTTTCTGTATGTTATATAAGGGGACAAATTAAGTAGCTTGGATATTTATAAAAGTGAGACTTGAGTATAATTCTTAATTCATTTCATACTAGGACCAAGGTGATTCCCACTTGCCTTACATTATCGCTGTTTTCCATTATGATGAGAACAAATGTAATACACATGCTCACGTATTGATCTATGTTTGGAATAGATTTGCTCAGCCAATTTGGGTGCCTTACTATTTCTTTTTAGTCATAATGTTGCAGAAATGTTATAGCTGCATACCAATTCCTATTTTAAATTTCTCACAGTGGGCTGGGGCCTGGAATATTTTTTTTCTGTTGCAATTTGTGTTTATGTTCTTACATATTGTATATCTGTGCTTCCTTCATAATGCAGGTAGACAGTAACCTATCCAGTTAGTTCAGTCAAATAACTTACAATGACCAGGCAGATTTATTGTTAATAAAAATGTACAAACAATGAGTAACACAAAGTATCTGTCATGTTTTCCGTCTTCAAGACGCTTGTTTTCATTTCTTCATTTGCAAACACAATAGGACCTGGTAAGGGATGGTTCTAATTGGTGGAACAGAAAATAATGAAATGTATCTGTCATCTCTGAAGCAGTGGTGGTTCTAGACAAATTTTACTGGGGGGGGCCAAGGTGGGGCCAGTGTTTAATCAGAGGCACATTAAAAAACGGAAACAAATGAGATATTATATATATATATATATATATATATATATATAAGCAAAGAAAGAATTGTTCACTTCACAGCGCTAATCTCACCAAATATCGTGTACTATTACGGTACACCTAATGTAACAAATTTAATTGCATTAATGTATTCAAACAATGATTCCGTAAACAGTGTACATCGCTATAATGTATATATACACTAGGAGAATGATCCGTCTAATTGAATATTAGCTGTTAATGTTATGTGGATAATAGAAAGAGAAAATCTATAGTTCACAAATATGTTGATCGAGTCTATAACATGCAGGATTAGTTCTATCTTTAGAAAGTAAGCGAGCAACCTTGCAAGCATGAAATTACAGCAATCCCCAGAATGGTTTCACAGGCTACTCACAATAGGTGACCTCAATCAAATGAGGTAAGGAACGGGCGTTGTTAATGTGTCCGGTCCCAGCACTGATTCTCAAGTAGCGGGCTTAGGGTCCTGAGCGTTGTCCCTTGAAGATTCTCTGTTTGTCCGGTACTCCAATGTTGTTGTCCGCAACCGGTCTGGATGTCTTTAATAACTCCAACGTGTTATGTAAAGGGAACAAACACGGCACATAGCATAATACTGTTTTAAAAATAGTACGAATTTATTTGCAGCACAAAAATGGTACTCACAAACGGGACCTCAGTTTATATGAGGTATCAATACAGCATCACAATAAAAAGGACAGTCGTCCCACACTATGATAAAAGATTCCACTTCGATCGTAAGTGTTAAGCATAAAAAATCTATAAGGATGAGCAGCCAGATTCAACACTCAGAGGCTGAGTGTTGAATCTGGCTGCTCATCCTTATAGATTTTTTTAAAACAGTATTATGCTATGTGTCGTGTTTGTTCCCTTTACATAACATGTTGGAGTTATTAAAGACATCCAGACCGGTTGCGGACAACAACATTGGAGTACCGGACAAACAGAGAATCTTCAAGGGACAACGCTCAGGACCCTAAGCCCGCTACTTGAGAATCAGTGCTGGGACCGGACACATTAACAACGCCCGTTCCTTACCTCATTTGATTGAGGTCACCTATTGTGAGTAGCCTGTGAAACCATTCTGGGGATTGCTGTAATTTCATGCTTGCAAGGTTGATCGCTTACTTTCTGAAGATAGAACTAATCCTGCATGTTATAGACTCGATCAACATATTTGTGAACTATAGATTTTCTCTTTCTATTATCCACATAACATTAACAGCTAATATTCAATTAGACGGATCATTCTCCTAGTGTATATATACATTATAGCGATGTACACTGTTTACGGAATCATTGTTTGAATACATTAATGCAATTAAATTTGTTACATTAGGTGTACCGTAATAGTACACGATATTTGGTGAGATTAGCGCTGTGAAGTGAACAATTCTTTCTTTGCTTATAAAATTCGGTTTGTTCATTTGCAAGGGTAGTGTGACCATACTGCTCTGTTCACCCCAGCTGCTTATCTCGTTTAGGTGTTAATACAATCTTTGCGCCTCCAGTGTGACCTATACCTTGGTACAGCTCACATCACAAAAACCCTTTCTTTACTGATATATATATATATGTATATATATATAATTTGTGTGTGTATGTATGTGTATATATATATATATATATATATATATATATATATATATATATATATATATATATATATATATATATATATATATATATATATATATATATATAAGTTGTATGTATATATATATATATATATATATATATGTATGTGTGTGTATATATATATATATATATATATATATATATATATATATATATATACACACACACACACACACACACACATCACATATATAAACACACATATATATATATATATGTAGAAAAGAAAAAAGCGGATCCATCCAATACTTTCCAAAACACAGTGACTTTATTGTAGCAGTTTCCTTTCACAGATAACTGTTGTAATAACTTCAGAGGCACACACTTAAAACCATGGGAGCTGATATGATATGAGGTCCGGTTTCAGTCTTACATGTTTCGGCGGATCCTGACCGCCTTAATCATAGACCATACCGGAACCTCTATACCTGTAGCCTTTTTACCTGAGTACAGGTATACGCCCTCAAACATTTACTCCAATCATATCAATACAATGGGATTTAGCCTCAAACGGCCTTGCAACATAGAATATCATTCTATTAACTTTCTTAGATAGATCTTAATCCAATAATAATCCTTATTTAACATATTGTAAAAAGACATAAATAAGACAGAATTAAATAAATTAAATTAGATAGAATAAACTTATTTATAATAACTTGGAAGGCTGACTTCTAACAAATCTATTAAAGACATATTTTTTCGCTGTTATGGTACATTTAATGTATCTCTATATCATTTACTTAGCGACATTTTACAATGTATTGTTTCAACTTGTCTTTTATTATTGTATCAATTTTGATATTAAATCTAATATTAAACTCAACTTTAGTGAAACAAAAAACTCCTAATGGCATGAGCTGTATATATAAGTAGGATAGTATTTGTGACTTAGAATTTTCACTTTTTTCACCATTTGTGTACAGACCTACAGACAATAAGTATCAAAAAATTACCTTTGCAAAGTCTCATATGTATATACATTTTTATTAACTCAGTTTTGACTTTACATTTAATTTATCTATAGAACTGACACAAATGATGATAAACCAAGTATTGCTAGATAATAATTTATCCTTAACTATTTATTACTCCAGCAATTGATGATATCATATTCGGAGTTAAACCCCTCTGGGACTAAAGTCTTAAAGATAAATATGCAGTATGCCTCTTGCTTTTGTAGAGCATTTAGCCTGTCACCACCTCTGTGTGACTTTTGAATGTGTTCAATAGCTGACCAGCTAAAAGTACTAAGATCTTGGTTGTGTTCCTCTATAAAGTGGGATGCAAGAGCAGAGCATGATATATCATTTTCTATATATGAGATGTGCTCTCGAATACGAGTTCTTACATCTCTTGTCGTCATTCCAATATACTGTTTTTTATGCTCAGTGCACTCAGCTAGATAGATAACATAGTCAGTAGAACATTTTATACAGCCTTTAATATCATATTCTAAACCTGTAGTATATGACTTACAGGTTTTAGTTACTTTGATATAGCCACATGCTCTGCATCTTCTACTTCCACATTTATATACTCCATTAGCATGTAACCAAGAACTTCCTGTACCTCTTTCTTTATTTTTAAGTTCACTGGGAGATAGAATATTAGCCAACGATTTGCTTTTTTTGTATATAAATCTACATCCTTCATCAATTATAGGTTTTAAAGCAGTATCTCCATAGATTATAGGCAAATATTTATTTACAATGTCACAAACATCTTTATATTGATCTGAGAACTGGGTAATAAAGAGGGGTCTGCTATCTTTTTTGTCATTTTTCTTTTTTGTTTTCAAAAGATCTTTCCTTATATATATGTGTGTGTGTGTGTGTGTATGTGAATGGATGTGTGTGTGTGTGTGTGTGTGTGTGTATATGTGAATGGATGTGTGTCTATATATATATATATATATATATATATACACATACACACACACCATACATACACATATACACACATATACATACATTTATATATATATATATATATATATATATATATATATATATATATATATATATATATATATATATATATATATACACACACACACACATACATACATTTATATATATATATATATATACACACACACACACACACACACATACATACATACATACATACATACATACATATATACGCTACAGCATATCATGTCGGACAGACATTGATTAATCGGCCCCTTAGACTTGGAATGTATGGCACTGCTTAATAATGAGGGTAATGTTTTGTATAATCCTATTATATAAAAGGCCAAGTGTGTTTGTCCGAAGCTGTCATGCGTAGTAGAGACAGCACGAGGACAAACACACCTGGCCTTACTTGACAATCCATGGAATGCTGTTTGCAGCGAAAGTGGGCATGGTCGGGTGGAAGCATGGGCGTGACCGGTGGGGGTGTGGGCATGGTCGGGCAAGACGGGGCGGGGCATGGTCGGATGGGACCGGGCATGGTCGGGTCGTGGCCAGCCGCGGTCGGCGCGACAGAGAGGGGAGAGAAATAGAAAGAGAGGGGGAGAGACAAAAAGAGATGGGGAAGAGCAGAAGAGAGGGGGGGAGATAGAGCAAAAGAGAGGGGAGAGAGACAGAGCAAAAGAGAGGGGGAGACAGGGGGAGACAGGGAGGAGAGAGAGAGCAAAAGAGAGGGATGGAGAGAGAGAGCGTAAAAGAAAGGGGGGAGAGAGAGAGCGCAAAAGAAAGGGGGAGAGAGAGAGCGCAAAAGAGGGGGGAGAGAGAGAGCGCAAAAGAGAGGGGAGAGAGAGAGCGCAAAAGAGAGGGGAAGAGAGAGAGCGCAAAAGAGAGGGGGAGAGAGAGCACAAAAGAAAGGGAGAGAGCGCGCAAAAGAGGGGGAGAGAGAGAGAACGCAAAAGAGAGGGGGAGAGAGAGAAAAATAGAGGGGGAGAGAGAGCAAAAGAGAGGGGGGAGAGAAATCAAAAGAGAGGGGGGAGAGAGAGAGCAAAAGAGAGGTGGAGCGAGAGAGAGCGCAAAAGAGAGGAGGAGAGAGCTCAAAAGAGAGGGGGAGAGAGAGAGCGCAAAAGAGAGAGAGATCACAAAAGAGGGGGGAGAGAGAGCGTAAAAGGGAGGGGGGAGAGAGAGCGCAAAAGAGAGGGGGAGAGAGAGCAAAAGAGAGGGGGGAGAGAGAGAGCACAAAAGAAAGGGAGAGAGCGCGCAAAAGAGGGGGAGAGAGAGAGAACGCAAAAGAGAGGGGGAGAGAGAGAAAAATAGAGGGGGAGAGAGAGCAAAAGAGAGGGGGGAGAGAAATCAAAAGAGAGGGGGGAGAGAGAGAGCAAAAGAGAGGTGGAGCGAGAGAGAGCGCAAAAGAGAGGGGGAGAGAGAGCACAAAAGAAAGGGAGAGAGCGCGCAAAAGAGGGGGAGAGAGAGAGAACGCAAAAGAGAGGGGGAGAGAGAGAAAAATAGAGGGGGAGAGAGAGCAAAAGAGAGGGGGGAGAGAAATCAAAAGAGAGGGGGGAGAGAGAGAGCAAAAGAGAGGTGGAGCGAGAGAGAGCGCAAAAGAGAGGAGGAGAGAGCTCAAAAGAGAGGGGGAGAGAGAGAGCGCAAAAGAGAGAGAGATCACAAAAGAGGGGGGAGAGAGAGCGTAAAAGGGAGGGGGGAGAGAGAGCGCAAAAGAGAGGGGGAGAGAGAGCAAAAGAGAGGGGGGAGAGAGAGAGCGCAAAAGAGAGGGGAGAGAGAGAGCGCAAAAGAGAGGGGAAGAGAGAGAGCGCAAAAGAGAGGGGGAGAGAGAGCACAAAAGAAAGGGAGAGAGCGCGCAAAAGAGGGGGAGAGAGAGAGAACGCAAAAGAGAGGGGGAGAGAGAGCAAAAGAGAGGGGGGAGAGAAATCAAAAGAGTGGGGGGAGAGAGAGAGCAAAAGAGAGGTGGAGCGAGAGAGAGCGCAAAAGAGAGGGGGAGAGAGCTCAAAAGAGAGGGGGAGAGAGCTCAAAAGAGAGGGGGAGAGAGCGCAAAAGAGAGGGGGAGAGAGAGCAAAAGAGAGGGGGAGAGAGAGCAAAAGAGAGGGGAGAGAGAGAGCAAAAGAGAGGGGGGAGAGAGAGCAAAAGAGAGGTGGAGCGAGAGAGAGCACAAAAGAGAGGGGAGAGAGCGCAAAAGAGAGGGGGAGAGAGCACAAAAGAGAGGAGGAGGAGGAGAGAGAGAGCAAAGGGTGGGACCGCTGTACTGCAAAAAATGGCCCGTGTGAAAAGGCTTTAGGACTAGTTATATTATATTTGATTCAGATAGAATGCAGAATTGTAAACCATTTTTTAATTTACTTCCATTATCAAAATATACACAATCTTTTGATACGCTCACTATCTGAGGCCACCAGTCAGGGCCGTCTTTAATATTGACTGGACTCTGGGCAAACATTTTCTTGCCCCCCCCCCCCCATGCAATTTCGCTCTCCACCCCAACATCCCAAGAAACAACTAAATCAATTTTTTTTTTTTTTTTTTTTTTAATTATTAGTCCAGCAGTGGATCATCCACTGCTGGGCTAATCATTTAAACAAAATGAAATAAATGGCAATAATGTGAAACAGGACCTAAGCAGTACTAATAAGTAAATAAATATATAAATTCCTCCACTCTGGATTAATTTAATATGCTTTTGAATGTGATTCTGGTGTAAGGTTAGCTGGTTAAAGAGATTTAGGGCAGCCAACAGGAGCAAAACAAGGTAAAGACTGAGGAGGAAGCATGGAGGTGCAGACAAATCTATGTTTACTGACTGTAACAGCAGAACTACTATGGGAAGCTGTAAAATATGAGACAGAGAGAAAAAAAACTATAAAAATAAACCTTACCTTCATGTGTGAGGTATCAGCATGACACTATACATCAGCCACAGCAGCACATGTCACTTATTTCCTAGGAACAAGTTCCATCTCACCCTGCACTAGACAATGCTGCATGGGGGAGGGGGGTGTGTGCACTCACTTATTCTTCCCACTGACACCTTTCTACAAAGCACTGTTCCCCTAACAAGCTTCAGTTAGTTGATCTTAGGGCCACAGCAGAAAGAGCAGGGCTAAGGGGACCAGCAGACTGAATGCTGTCTGCCCAGGGCTGCATGGATACAGTGTGAGATGAGTCACACAGCCTCAAGACTGAAGAGAGCAGTGTGTGCAGCTGCACTGATGCTCAAATCCTTATGTGCCTGCCGCTCCAGCTTTCTGCTGCATGCGTCTACAGTCAGCCCTACCCAGAAACAATCCCCACCACCAAAGCAGCTACCTGGTAACAGTGGAAACCCCAGCAGGACCTGTTATGATGCAGTGGGATTGGCTGGATGCCGAGGTAGGGCTTAGCATTCAGTACTGCACAGTGCACATCTAAAACAGCACATGGCACTAGCTTGGCATGTCACATGACACCAGCACGGTCTGGAACAGTTTCTCCCAAATAAATATAAGCAGATAACTTTTAACTGTGACAGTATTAGGACTGACTGTGTGTGTCCCCTTGTCACATGACATCAGCAGTCTGGCATGAACCAAAAAAAAAAAAAAAAATTTATTTTTTAGGACACTTGGGCCCCTCAACAAAGACTGAGCCCTGGACAGCTGCCCCTTTGGCCCTGTGTTAAAGATGGCCCTGCCACCAGTTTTCACTAAGCATGTGCAAAAATTCACAAAATATAGGTTTGTGATCGGCAAATAGCTGTCTCATGTGCTTTGTATTTAATATTACTTTAAACTTCAGATTGTTTTATTAAATTTAAACTTTGCAATGTTTTGTATTGTAATGCATATAGATTCTGTATACAGAATTTAGGATTGTGATTTTACAAATTCTGATTATGCTTTGACAGTTTCTTTGTAACGTTAACATATTGGGGCCATACTTTGCATATTTATGTGTATCGTTTACAAATTACATTGCACTTTGTATTTCTTCTATTTAAAATAAAACTGATAGCTTCAGTTTCCCAGAGAGCTTCACAGGGGCTGCAAATACTGAATTTTATATTAAAAAAAAATGTGGAACCTGAAAGTTCCAAAGAGATGAGAGATGCCTTCCAAAGACAATAATGTCCGTGAACTGGCTCAGTTTGCAGCAAATACAATTTAACTTGCTTTTGACTCTAATTTAGTATATATTACTCTTCTGTCAGTTAAATAAGTTTATTGTGAATTTTGAGTAAACTTCACCAGCATATAGCTGCCAAGATAATTCGGTGAGACCAGTTTGTGTAAAACGCTAACAGCATTTCATGAGAATTGTGAAAGAGCTTCAGATATATCCTGGGAATTCCCCTGTTCAGGTACTGGTACTACTACGTTAGGCCAATTTCTACCTTATAACCTCACTCAATAAATCCTCTCCTTGTGCCTTTAATATGCGGCGCTGAATAAGGCTATATGTTATATGCACCTCTGATGCTGATTCATGTGGGGGTATGTTCTGCATGACAATGGGTGATGAGTACGCAAAGGTCACTGGGTGTAGATGTGATGATCCATAAACTGTAAGCGGATCATGTTCTGTAATGTCCCAGTATTGGAAAATACGCTGCTACTTTTTTGCCTTTGCAGATCGTATGTGTGACATATTGGTACAAGTAGCACAGTGAGAGGTTTGACGTTAGGCGAGCGTATGATTGGACTTCTGTCAGGTTTGCAATACCCAATCACGACATGATACCACACGGTCCACCCTTGGCAATCAGATAGGGAATACTAGTGGTTGCTGAGGAGGCGCGTCCGTTTGCTAAGCTCTGATTGGACTATGTACAGTCTGTGCCGGGTTTAAAAAGGCTAACGCAGTAGACAATAGGCTTGATAGTTTCATTATTTCACACATTGAGAAAGGTCTTACAAGGGCCGAAATGCGTTTGTGTATAGTTTTGAATAATTTTTTGAGCTTGACAACTTCATATACGCTTATACCAGACACTGCTCATATACGCTATATTGTGTTACCCCTGACACCTGATGCCGATGTATCCTGTTATCGGCCAGAAATACAGGGGGGGTGACATGTTTATAGCTTTGCAGTTCACACTGGTGTTTTAGTACTGTTGTTGCTTGCTTTTTGGTTGTGGCGATTATTATATTGCCTTGACTAAACTTTGTATTAGTTTTTAACTTAACATAATAAAAACTTTATTGATTTTTAATTAATCCTACACTTCCTAGCAGTGTATATCTGCTGTTTGTTTAACAGCTTGTTACAAAAATTAGGATTTGAGTGCTATTATGCCCTTTTTTTTTCCCCTTCCCTTTTTCTTTACCCTTATTATCTGAATTCCCCTGTTCAGCTCAGGGAACTCCCCAGTTCCCCCACTTTCTGCAAATTACATATTTTGGTGTATCTTTTATTAATTGCTTTGCAAAGTATGATCCTAATTTGTTAAATTAAAACAGAAACTTTCAAAACAAAATAAGAATTTATAAAATTATGGCTATATCTAAATCTAAATGCTCTAAAATACAAAAGAAAAAGTGCAAAGCTTAAATGTAATAATACTGACACGACCGAATCTGAAGTGTAAAGTAAACTCTCATGTCATGCAGTGCTATATTGCACTGGGCTTGTCTCTCCTTCACATACAAAATGCACAGAACACTCCTTATAGAAGTATAATAAAATGTGCCTCTCTAGAATCTTGTGAGAGATCTTGCAGTGCTAAAGGATCATTTTATATCATCTTATCTGAGCGGAGAGCTTTATGGGAGTCATCTCTCATCTCGCTGGGACTTCCAGGATTCACACTTTTTCTTATAGAATTCAGTGAGTTCAGCCCCTGTGAAGTGTTCACTATAATTTTTCTCCAAGCAAGAGAATCTTTTGTTTTGTTTTGTTTTAATATCATTCTTTAATTAAGGTTAGAAAAATACAATTACAATTTGCTTCAACAAGTCAGAAGAATCACAGTATCATGACAACAATGGTATAAGTCAAAACAGCAATATGCAAAGACACATGACATCCTACAATAACTATAAAGGAGAATATCATATACTATGATGTTCTGGCAACATTATTGACTAGTGATAAATCTGACTGAAATGACAATAAGCAAAATCTCTCACCCCAGAGGGCAGGTTAAACAGGAAATATTTGGTAGCATTCAATTAGTCACATATACAAATATTGTATCATTGTTGTACTTTTATCTTTTGTACCCATAGTGGAATTTGTTGGTGCTTTCAAAATAAAGTATAATAAATAATAATAATTATAAAAGCTATAAATAAACTATAGGGGCTTAAGCAGGTCAATCATGTCTCCTCAAAGCTATCCCCAATAATTTTGTGTCCCCAAGACACACATCAACTCATAGTGCAATATTGCTTAGCTAATTAGAGAAAGGGAACCATATTACTGGTGTAAAGAATAGACAGTTACCGTATACTAGTATAACAAATATAGTGTCACGGCCATGCACAGATTTGAACCTGGGACTCCTGATTCACAGCCTGCTTCCCTGTTTCTGCACCACCAAAAAGCTTTGTATTCGGGGGAAGTTTTTGGCGACCTGTTACCTTCAGTGGATAGCTCTCGGGCTCCACCTGCTCGCCAGCTGCATGTAGTTCTGCAATCAGCTCTCCTACAAAAGGCCGCTTCACAGACCACTTACGGCCCTGACATTGTGGCTCATCTTGTTCCTGTTGTTAATGTGCCTGACCTTGCTTGAATTTCCTGTTGGCTTTTTCTCTGACTACCCTTTTGAATCTCCCTTGGATTTGGCGTAAGATTAGACTGCTTTTCTGTTTATCAAACTTGGCCTTGTAACCTGACTATTCTATTGTATTCTCCCTAGATTTGATTACTTTTCTGACTGCTCTAAGGTATCTGACCCTTGACTTGACTCCTGGATATTCGCTCAGTACCAGCCGGTCTCTGCTTCCAGTCTTTCCTGTGGCATAATACTGCTTCTCTGGCATCCTGTTTCTGTACCCAAGCCCTGCAGAGGGTGTCTACCAAGCACCAGTACCCTACTCCAGTACCCAAGCCTGGCATAGGGTGTCTACTAAGCGCAGGTATCCTGCTCCAGTACCCAAGCCCTGCAGAGGGCATCTGCCAAGCACCAGTATCCTACTCCTTTACCCAAGCCATGCAGAGGGTGTCTAACAAGCACCGGTATCCTGCTCCAGTATCCAAGCCCTGCAGAGGGCTTCTGCCTACAACTGGTATCCTACTCCTGTATCCAAGCCCTGCAGAGGGTGTCTGCCAAGCACCGGTGCCCGGCTCCAGTACACAAGCCCTGCAGAGGGTGTCTGCCAAGCATTGTACACTGCTTCAGTACTCAGGCCCTGCATAGGGCATCTCCCAAGCACTGGTATCCTGCTCCAGAACCCAAGCCCTGCAGAGAGTGTCTACTAAGCACAGTATCCTACTCTTGTACCCACGCCCTGAAGAGGGTGTCTGCCAAGCACCGATATCCTGCTCCAGTTTTCAAGCCCTGCAAAGGGCATCTGCTAAGTACCAGTATCCTACTCCTGTACTCAAGCCCTGCAGAGGGTGCCCTGCTCCAGAACCCAAGCCCTGCAGAGGGCTTCAGCCAAGCACCGGTGTCCTACTCTTGTACCCAAGCCCTGAAGAGGGCGTCTGCAAAGCATTTATATCCTGTTAGAGTGGGCAGTCCTGTCTTCGGCCCTCAAGTGTGCACTCAAGTCTTGGCCTTTGAGTGGGCACTCCTGTCTTTGGGCCTCAAGTGGGCACTCCAGTCTCAGCCTTAGAGTGGGCAGTCCTGTCTTCGACCCTCAAGTGTGCACTCAAGTCTTGGCCTTTGAGTGGGCACTCCTGTCTTTGGGCCTCCAATGGGCACTCCAGTCTCGGCTTTAGAGTGGGCACGCCTGTCTTTGGCCCTCAAGTGGGCACTCCAGTTTTGGGCTTAGAATGTGCAACTCCTGTCTCGACCTCTAGTGTCATTCCTGTCTTCAGCCTAAGTTGGAACGTTGTTCCTGCCTTACAGTGGGTACTCCTGATCCTTGCCCTATCTTGGGCATTACCTCTCCAGTTCTGGTGTGGGCGCAGCAGCTTGCCTATCCTATTTTCAGTCTCCAAGTCTTGCATTAAAGTACAATAAACTTGCTTTCTTGTCTGTTACTAAACCATGCCTACATGGGGTAATTCCATAATGAAGCACATACCACTGGCTGCTTTCAGTATTCAAGAAAGTGCTAAGCCTGCCACCACCTTGTACATGCTTCTTACCCCTAAACCGGCACTGCAGAGTGTGACATATAGGACCCAAGCCCCCCTTGCAGATTCGTAATTAAATTTCAATCAGTCCCAAAAGAACATCTTTTAAAAAATATGATTATAGGTGTCATACTGTACATATTATTCTCTCGCCAGTATATGGATACTTTGCAGGTAACATTGTGCAATTTCTTTCAGCCCATACCTGTCTCCAAAATAGGACAGCAGCAAACCATAAGCACAATGTTTCAACTATAAGAGCAGGTGTCCAAGGCTTGTCTTTTTTCTCAGAAATCTTGCTACGGCACATGCTCTCACAAAGTTCTGCTCCAAAGCAATGTCTCCAACTCTACTGAGTTATCCCTTTTGCTGAGCTGTCTCCTTCAGGCTCCGTCATTAGCTGCAACTTGCTCTACTGTAAGTAGTATATTGGTCATACTTTTTTTTTAACATAGCAGCAAATAAGATAGGCATAAATTGTAGACTGGTATCCTCCAATTTTAAATTCTTAAGCTTGAGAGCTTGGGGTATAACTGGCAGCCGACTACCCACTCTGGGGTGCTTTGACTCCATCGGGCCTTCATTATCTGGCTTCTCAGATAGGGTTAAAACTGCTAGAGCTAACAGTTACCCAGTGTAATGCTCTATTTACGGGTACAGATATTCTAGCTCTACAGCCTCCAGTTTCTTGTTCACGCTTGCTCTTTCCTCTTGGATCTGCTTTGGAAGCTGATGAAAGCAATCTGTTAAGCGCCGATCCACTGATTCAATAAGTGCAAGTATGATACCCGCCATCTTGATTGTGACTCTTGATTTCAGTCAAATGATACTCCATTTCCTCTGTTACAATAGACACTTAGATAAGTGAACAAATTAGAGAGCGCTTAACAATCCTTAATGAAAAAAACGCCTAACTTATCTCTGTAACCAAGGAAAGGCAAACTAGAAATATTGGCAAAAATGTAGATTTCTGCAGCGGAGCCACCAATATCAGCAACTAGTCCTTGACGCCACCCAGAAGTTCCCCCCAAGATAATCTTTTTATCATCAGGCCCTAAGTGATATTGCACTGTCTTTTTAATATGTATTTGTTGATTATGCAATTCCTTTCTGTTTAATAAACCTTTAAATAATGATTACCAGGTGAATATAACAGTAAGTTCCTTATACACACCTGAACTTTTTGTTCCATAATTGTGTCTATAGTTGTTACTTACTGTATATCATTGTGATTCATTGCACTAAACGCAGCCAAGATATGGGGATTTTAAATTATGGAACATGTAGACTTTATTTCTGATTCAATAATTAATAACTCCAACAGCTCAAGATTTTGTGCTGCCTGGGTACAAGAATTCGAGAATGAAACTACCCCCCCCCCCCCCTTCTCCAGTAGTTACATTACTGATTAATATATAATCATACTAGCCTGGCCGCTGACATTACTAAGCCTGCCTGCCTACCTGCAGCAACCAATGCTCAAGAATAAGTGGGAGGGAAGTTAGGGAAGAGATACACTTGTCCCACCTTGAACGTCGCCCCAGACTGGTTCTATGCTTTTGTGCATGAAGAGGTTATGCTGCTGAAAGCCTGCGACTTCCCCCACAGAGACACAGAAGTGGTCTTGGTCTGAAAGTGACTGACTCAGTCACTGAAGTGCTGCCCCTTGCCAAGTGTTGCAAGGGTTGATCCCATGGTTGAGCTGGCCCTGATTAACGCTAACATTACATCAATTCACTTACAATACTTACGATTAGAACATTAAACCACATACAAGTCTAGATTTTTCAAGAATGATGGGGAAAATGCCTTGTTCAATATATAACTACTTAAATCTAACACAACTTTTATTTTTGATAACAGAGTTTTTTTTCTTGTTTTTTTATTACCGAAAGAAATTAAGTAATTTAAGGCAGTCAATCTGTTTTTGAAACTTCACACTTAGGAGATTTTATTGCAGGTGAAGGGTAATTATAGCTTTTTCTGGCATCCTGATTGCCGAGGACACGGCTGATTTCAGTGCAATGAATGACATGTATAGCAACCAGCCTGGTCACAGGCCAAATGTCTCATCTGCCACTCTGTTATTTGAACCTTCTAATTAACATCTGTCTTAACAAAGGTGAAAGTATCTAATATCATCCAGCATCCTTCTACTGTATATGTGATTCATTTAAAAAAATGGTTTTGCAACCACTATTTGTACTGAACGATATGTGAAGACAAGATTCATTTTATAGAGTTTTAAAAAAGCTTCCCTCAAAGCAGATATTTTGATGTACTATGCACTAAATTTTGCAAAACTATCTGAAATTTTAAAAAATAATAATTTTGGCTTAGATTACAAAGAGAGCGATATTTTGTTTCTAGCGTACATTGCACTTGAGTGAAATTCATACCTTGAGCATATTGCGAGCATCTGTGCGCTTGTATTGAGAGGAACGTTTTTTTGTCCTAAATTCAAGTATTGTTCAATCACAAGTTAACAGAGAATAAAGTAAGCTATATTTCCCATTGTGACGTTACCAGAAACATACCAGTTTCATGTTAAACAAATGCATATCACTAATAATAAAAAAAAAATGCTTTTTTCATTTTACAAGGTTTTGGTTTAGAGTAAAGATTAAAAGGATATAAAACCCACATTCTTTCTTTCATGATTCAGATAGAGCATGAAATTTTAAACAACTTTCTAATTTTACTTCTATTATAAATTTTTCTTCTTTCTCTTGGTATCCTTTGTTTAAAAGCTGGGACAGATGATTACAACTCGGCCCATTTCTGGAGCACTATACGGCAGCAGTTTTGCAAGAATGTTATCCATTTGCAAGAGCACAAGATGGCAGTGTTATTTCCTGCCATATAGTGATCCAGATGCCTACCTAGGT
Source organism: Bombina bombina (assembly GCF_027579735.1). Taxonomy (NCBI): domain Eukaryota; kingdom Metazoa; phylum Chordata; class Amphibia; order Anura; family Bombinatoridae; genus Bombina; species Bombina bombina. The sequence goes on from NC_069502.1 coordinate 511,901,095, forward strand.
ATCTCTTCAACACAGAATGTCATGGGAACAAAGCAAATTTGATGACAGAAGTAAATTGCAAACTTTTTTAAAAACAGTCTGCTCTGTCTGAATCACAAAATAAAAAATTGAGGTTTCATATCCGTTTAAGCATTTAACTGTTGAACCTTTTACACACCTGTGCTGAGCTGGTTTGCTTTTTTTTTCAGATGCTGCTTACATTTAGGTTCTACTGTAGGCCATTTTTCATTGAGAAATCCATATTATATATCTTTTTTACAAGAGACCCAGCAGTATCAAACTATAGCATTATTTTATGTATATATCATTACATATAAGACACCTGCAACAAAAAGTGTACATTTTTAAAAGTAACATTTTAACCCTTTGATGACAGGGTTAATTTGTCTACATCGGAACGACGTTCCAATGTAAACAAATTAAAATCCCACGATCGTGGATGCGATCCCGAGATTTCAATGAAGGGATTGGGTCAGGGGGTGTCCCTATAACGCTAGGCACGTAACTCAGACCGCGATCGCATCCTGGAAGTGTTGTTGGTTACAGGACAGCCAAACGGTTATGACGTTCTATTTCATCCTCATCGCTAAAGTTCAACGCAGTTCGGATGGAATAGAACGCCATAACAGTGATTAAAGGTTATTAAACAAGTTTATAAACAATAGTTTGTGTGTATTTTCCCCTAAACTTAATAGTACAAAAAAGTGTTATCCTTATATAAATAAGGTCCTTTGGTATAGTTATGTAACTTTGATCTTCACATAGGCGCTCCCCTGAGCCTCTATGCAAATGAATGCACATTTATTCATGCCAGGGGGGTTAGGGGCTTTTAAACTCAAACAAGGGGTCTTGGGGGTCTCTAGGCCTTTTTGATGGCCTGATATAAGGGTATTTATATTTTTAATGCATTAAAACGTTTTTGTTTTGTTTTTTTACAAAGTGCTGAAACTTTAACCCCCAAGACACACAAAAGAGCAGGCATTTACTCTTTAAATGGTCTTGTGGGTTTCTAGGGCTCAAGGGAAATGTGATTGAGGGGTTTTAATACCAACCACTCCATCCAGCTCCTTTAAAGCATGCTGTCCATCCCAGTACCTCTGGGTTTCCAGGGCATGGTGACATCACCAGCATCCCCTGATTCCCAGGGCAATGCCCGAGCCCTTGACCACTAGAGATGGTATGTAAGTGCAGGGTGAGGCCCTATGTAAGTGCAGGGTGGGGGCCCGGATGAGAATGGCTATCATCCGTACTAGATAAAATGTGCTGATGAAGACAACATGTTGTCATTCGCACTTAAAGGGTTAACAGTACTGGATATTTACGTCAAATAAAAAATAGCCACAACTTTCACATTTACAGTAGTTTTCACACTGTAGAACATGTTTTGTAAAATGCACCATTTCGACCATTGAAGTTAATGAGCCTCTTCAATCTCATAAAACTGTAAGTACTAACCATATAGAAAGGGATTCTGCAATATTGAACAGTAGGTCCTCTGGACTAATCCTTTTAAAAATTCTCTATTTCTGTATAGAGCTATATCTACTTGAAAAAAAAAACAATAATCTGATCAGTTTAAAATTTCCACAAAATAAAACATCATGAAATCCATATAAATTCACTAGAGGAAGATGTATAGAATGGATTTTGCTAGATTAGACATCTATCTCTATCTCCCTTTCAAGATGTATGTGATGGATTGAAACAAATTTCTTCATGCAATAAACTTTTTTTTTATTTCCTTATTATGTAAAAAAAAAATGTGGCTTATATTTACAGCCCAGCTTGTTTAGGCATTTAAATACTAGCAAATTAAATTTATTTGCATAAATGTATTGTAGATGATCCATTTATATAGCCCATCTGGAAGTGTTTTTGTAAGTAAGTTTTTTAAAGGTTTTTAACTGGATTTTTAGATCAGTATCTGTGCATTTTCTTCTTTATAGTAGTGTCTATTACATGCAATTATGTGAAAATTGGTGTATACTGTCCTTTTAAAGGGACATTAAACCCAATTATTTTTTTTTATGATTCAAATAGAGAAAACTATTTTAAACATTCCAATTTACTTCTATTATCTAATTTGCTTAATTCTTTAGAAATCCTTTGTTGAAGAAATAGCAATGCGAGGAATCTATCGGCTAGATTTGGAGTTTTGTCGGTAACGACCCGAAAAGCTAACGCCGGCTTTTTTCTGGCCGCACCATAAAAATAACTCTGGTATTGAGAGTCCACATAAAGGCTGCGTTAGGCTCCAAAAAAGGAGCGTAGAGCATATTTAACGCAGCTTCAACTCTCGATATCAGAGTTGCTTACGCAAGCGGCCAGCCTCAAAAACGTGCTCGTGCACGATTCCCCCATAGGAAACAATGGGGCTGTTTGAGCTGAAAAAAAACCTAACACCTGCAAAAAAGCCGCGTTCAGCTCCTAACGCAGCCCCATTGTTTGCTATGCGGAAACACTTCCTACGTCTGCACCTAACACTCTAACATGTACCCCGAGTCTAAACACCCCTAAGCTTACACTTATTAACCCCTAATCTGCCGCCCCCGCTATCGCTGACCCCTGCATACTATTATTAACCCCTAATCTGCCGCTCCGTAAACCGCCGCTACTTACATTATCCCTATGTACCCCTAATCTGCTGCCCTAACATCGCCGACCCCTATATTATATTTATTAACCCCTAATCTGCCCCCCACAACGTCGCCTCAACCTGCCTACACTTATTAACCCCTAATCTGCCGAGCGGACCTGAGCGCTACTATAATAAAGTTATTAACCCCTAATCCGCCTCACTAACCCTATAATAAATAGTATTAACCCCTAATCTGCCCTCCCTAACATCGCCGACACCTAACTTCAATTATTAACCCCAAATCTGCCGACTGGAGCTCACCGCTATTCTAATAAATGTATTAACCCCTAAAGCTAAGTCTAACCCTAACACTAACACCCCCCTAAGTTAAATATAATTTACATCGAACAAAATTAATTATCTCTTATTAAATAAATTATTCCTATTTAAAGCTAAATACTTACCTGTAAAATAAATCCTAATATAGCTACAATATAAATTATAATTACATTGTAGCTATTTTAGGATTAATATTTATTTTACAGGCAACTTTGTAATTATTTTAACCAGGTACAATAGCTATTAAATAGTTAAGAACTATTTAATAGTTACCTAGTTAAAATAATTACAAAATTACCTGTAAAATAAATCCTAACCTAACTTAGAATTAAACCTAACACTATACTATCATTAAATTAATTAAATAAAATACCTACAATTACCTACAATTAAACCTAACACTACACTATCAATAAATAAATTAAATACAATTCCTACAAATAACTACAATGAAATAAACTAACTAAAGTACAAAAAATAAAAAAGAACTAAGTTACAAAAAATAAAAATTATTTACAAACATAAGAAAAATATTACAACAATTTTAAACTAATTACACCTACTCTAAGCCCCCTAATAAAATAACAAAGACCCCCAAAATAAAAAATGCCCTACCCTATTCTAAATTACTAAAGTCCAAAGCTCTTTTACCTTACCAGCCCTGAACAGGGCCCTTTGCGGGGCATGCCCCAAGAAGTTCAGCTCTTTTGCCTGTAAAAGAAAACATACAATACCCCCCCCCCCAACATTACAACCCACCACCCACATACCCCTAATCTAACCCAAACCCCCCTTAAATAAACCTAACACTAAGCCCCTGAAGATCATCCTACCTTGTCTTCACCTCACCAGGTATCACCGATCCGTCCTGGCTCCAAAATCTTCATCCAACCCAAGCGGGGGCTGGCGATCCATCATCCGGTGGCTGAAGAGGTCCAGAAGAGGCTCCAAAGTCTTCATCCTATCTGGGAAGAAGAGGCGATCCGGACCGGCAACCATCTTGATCCAAGCGGCATCTTCTATCTTCATCCGATGACGACCGGCTCCATCCTGAAGACCTCCACCGCGGACCCATCTTCTTCCGGCGATGTCCAACTGAAGAATGACGGTTCCTTTAAGGGACGTCATCCAAGATGGCGTCCCTCGAATTCCGATTGGCTGATAGGATTCTATCAGCCAATCGGAATTAAGGTAGGAATATTCTGATTGGCTGATGGAATCAGCCAATCAGAATCAAGTTCAATCCGATTGGCTGATCCAATCAGCCAATCAGATTGAGCTCGCATTCTATTGGCTGTTCCGATCAGCCAATCAGATTGAGCTTGCATTCTATTGGCTGTTCCGATCAGCCAATCAGATTGAGCTCGCATTCTATTGGCTGTTCCGATCAGCCAATAGAATGCGAGCTCAATCTGATTGGCTGATTGGATCAGCCAATCGGATTGAACTTGATTCTGATTGGCTGATTCCATCAGCCAATCAAAATATTCCTACCTTAATTCCGATTGGCTGATAGAATCCTATCAGCCAATCGGAATTCGAGGGACGCCATCTTGGATGACGTCCCTTAAAGGAACCGTCATTCTTCAGTTGGACGTCGCCGGAAGAAGATGGGTCCGCGGTGGAGGTCTTCAGGATGGAGCCGGTCATCATCGGATGAAGATAGAAGATGCCGCTTGGATCAAGATGGTTGCCGGTCCGGATCGCCTCTTCTTCCCGGATAGGATGAAGACTTTGGAGCCTCTTCTGGACCTCTTCAGCCACCGGATGATGGATCGCCAGCCCCCGCTTGGGTTGGATGAAGATTTTGGAGCCAGGACGGATCGGTGATACCTGGTGAGGTGAAGACAAGGTAGGATGATCTTCAGGGGCTTAGTGTTAGGTTTATTTAAGGGGGGTTTGGGTTAGATTAGGGGTATGTGGGTGGTGGGTTGTAATGTTGGGGGGGGGTATTGTATGTTTTTTTTTACAGGCAAAAGAGCTGAACTTCTTGGGGCATGCCCCGCAAAGGGCCCTGTTCAGGGCTGGTAAGGTAAAAGAGCTTTGAACTTTAGTAATTTAGAATAGGGTAAGGCATTTTTTATTTTGGGGGTCTTTGTTATTTTATTAGGGGGCTTAGAGTAGGTGTAATTAGTTTAAAATTGTTGTAATATTTTTCTTATGTTTGTAAATATTTTTTTATTTTTTGTAACTTAGTTCTTTTTTATTTTTTGTACTTTAGTTAGTTTATTTCATTGTAGTTATTTGTAGATATTGTATTTAATTAATGTATTGATAGTGTAGTGTTAGGTTTAATTGTAGGTAATTATAGGTATTTTATTTAATTAATTTAATGATAGTATAGTGTTAGGTTTAATTGTAACTTAGGTTAGGATTTATTTTACAGGTAATTTTGTAATTATTTTAACTAGGTAGCTATTAAATAGTTCTTAACTATTTAATAGCTATTGTACCTGGTTAAAATAATTACAAATTTGCCTGTAAAATAAATATTAATCCTAAAATAGCTACAATGTAATTATAATTTATATTGTAGCTATATTAGGATTTATTTTACAGGTAAGTATTTAGCTTTAAATAGGAATAATTTATTTAATAAGAGTTAATTTATTTCGTTAGATTAAAATTATATTTAATTTAGGGGGGTGTTAGTGTTAGGGTTAGACTTAGCTTTAGGGGTTAATACATTTATTAGAATAGCGGTGAGCTCCGATCGGCAGATTACGGGTTAATAATTGAAGTTAGGTGTCGGCGATGTTAGGGAGGGCAGATTAGGGATTAATACTATTTATTATAGGGTTAGTGAGGCGGATTAGGGGTTAATAACTTTATTATAGTAGCGGTGCGGTCCGCTCGGCAGATTAGGGGTTAATAAGTGTAGGCAGGTGGAGGCGACGTTGAGGGGGGCAGATTAGGGGTTAATAAATATAATATAGGGGTCAGCGGTGTTAGGGGCAGCAGATTAGGGGTACATAGCTATAATGTAGGTGGCGGCGCTTTGCGGTCGGCAGATTAGGGGTTAATTATTGTAGGTAGCTGGCGGCGACGTTGTGGGGGGCAGATTAGGGGTTAATAAATATAATACAGGGGTCGGCAGTGTTAGGGGCAGCAGATTAGGGGTACATAAGTATAACGTAGGTGGCGGTCGGCAGATTAAGGGTTAAAAAAATTTAATCGAGTGGCGGCGATGTGGGGGGGCCTCGGTTTAGGGGTACATAGGTAGTTTATGGGTGTTAGTGTACTTTAGAGTACAGTAGTTAAGAGCTTTATGAACCGGCGTTAGCCCAAAAAGCTCTTAACTACTGACTTTTTTCTGAGGCTGGAGTTTTGTCGTTAGATTTCAAACGCTCACTTCAGACACGACTCTAAATACCGGAGTTAGAAAGATCCCATTGAAAAGATAGGATACGCAATTGACTAAGGGGATCTGCGGTATGGAAAAGTTGCGACTGAAAAGTGAGCGTTAGACCCTTTTTTGAGTGACTCCAAATACCGGAGTTAGCCTAAAACCAGCGTTAGGAGCCTCTAACGCTGGTTTTCACGGCTAACGCCAAACTCCAAATCTAGCCGTATGTGCAGCCACCAATCAGCAGCTACTGAGCCTATCTAGATATGCTTTTCAGCTAAGGATATTAAAAGAATGAAGCAAATTAGATAATAGAAGTAAATTAGAAACGTGTTTAAAATGACAAGCTCTTTCTAAATCATGAAAGAAAAAATTTGTGTTTCATGTCCCTTCAAGATATGGGCAAATTACTGTGTTAACATAAAAGGGAAAATCTTCTCTCTGCATGGAGTCTTGTAATTTATAGAAACATTGGTCCTTAAGCCAAAATGTTCATAACTATAGCTCAATGATAAATGTAAAGAACATTAAATGAAACAACTTGATTTTAAAATTGTATTATTTTTTTTTTACAAATCCTTATATAATACTGTAGAAATGTTATTGTAGTGAAAAATAAACTGACCAATTTTGTTAGAGTATCTTCTGTTTCTATATGGTTAACCCCTGAATAAATCACAAAGCAATATTTCTACATTTAGATAATGATACGTCTGGTAATCCAGTTAAAGGGACAGTCAAGTCAAAATTAAAATTTTATGATTCAGATAGTACATGCAATTTTAAACAACTTTCCAATTTACTTTTATCATCAACTGATTTCTAAGCCGTTGAAAGCTGCCTCTTATATCAGTGCATTTTGACATTTTTTTACAGTTAGATGGTGCTAGTTCATGTGTAACATATAGATAACATTATGCTCACTCCTGTGGAGTTATTTATAGGTCAGCACTGATAGGCTAAAATGCAAGTCTGTCAAAAGCACTGAGATAAGTGAGCAGTCTGCAGAGGCTTAGATACAAGGTATTCACATGGGTACAAAGTGTATTAATATAACAGTGTTGGTTATGCAAAACTGGGGAATGGGTAATAACAAAATTTACGCTTACCTGATAAATTTCTTTCTTTCCAGATATGGAGAATCCACAACGTCATTCAATTACTAGTGGGAATATCACTCCTGGCCAGCAGGAGGAGACAAAGAGCACCACAGCAAAGCTGTTAAGTGTCACTCCCCTACCCATAATCCGCAGTCAATCAACCGAAAGGAAATGGAAAAAGAATAACACAAATGTGTAGAGGTGCCTGAGGTTTAGTAAAAAATAACTGTCTTAATAAAGGGTGGGGTCGAACAGAAGGCACCACAGCTTGAAGAACCTTTCTCCCAAAGGAGGTCTCAGCCGAGGCAAAAGAATCAAATTTGTAACATTTGTAAAAAGTATGCAGAGAGGATCATGTTGCAGCCTTGCAAAGCTGTTCCACAGAAGCTTCATCTTTGAAAGCCCAAGAAGAGGAGACAGTCCTAGTGGAATGAGCTGTAATTCTCTCAGGAGGTTGCTGTCCAGCAGTCTCATAAGCAAAATTAATCATACTTCTCAATCAGAGGAAAGGAGAAGTAGAAGTAGCCTTCTGACCCTTACGCTTTCCTGAGAAACAAACAAACAGGGCAGAAGACTGGTGAAAATCCTTAGTCACCTGTAAGTAGAATCTTAGAGCTTGCACAACATCCAAGTTGTACAACAGACGTTCTTCATGAGAAGAAGGATTGGGACAGAGAGAAGGAACAACAATTTCCTGATTAATATTTCTATCCGAAACCACTTTAGGAAGAAACCCAAATTTAGTACAAAGGCCCGCCTTATCCACATGAAAGATAAGATAAGGCAAATCACACTGCAAAGCCGAGAGTTCTGAAACTCTCCAAGCAGAAGAGATAGCAATAAGAAACAAAACCTTCCAAGATAGCAACTTAATATCTATGGAATGCATTGGCTCAAACAGAGCCTGCTGCAAAACTTTAAGAACAAGATTACGGCTCCAAGGAGGAGCAACAGGTTTAAACACAGGCCTGATACTGACCAGGGCCTGACAAAAAGATTGAACATCTGGCACATCCACCAGACGCTTGTGTAACAAAATAGATAATGCAGAAACCTGACCTTTCAGAGAACTGACTGACAACCCTTTCTCTAGACCTTCCTGGAGAAAAGACAAAATTCTAGGAATCCTGACCCTACTCCAAGAGTAGTCCTTAGATTCACACCAATAAAGGTATTTATGCCATACCTTATGGTAAATTTTTTGAGTAACAGGCTTGCGAGCCTGGATCATGGTCTCAATGACCGACTCAGAATATCCACGCTGAGACCTAAGCGTTCAATCTCCAAGCAGTCAGCTTCAGAGAAACGAGATTTGGATGGAGGAATGGACCCTGAGTTAAAAGGTCCTTCCTCAGAAGAAACCTCCAAGGTGGCTGAGATGACATCTTCACTAGGTCTGCATACCAGATCCTGTGAGGCCATGCAGGAGCTATAAGAATTACCTATTCTCTCTCCTGTTTGATACAAGCAATAACTCGTGGAAGGAGCGCAAACAGAGGAAACAGGTATCCTAGACCAAAATCCTGTAAGGTTTTAACAGTATGTGTGTTAAAATCTTGTGTTTATAAATTGTAGTTTTGTAGCTGAGATTTGCTTCTAAGGAAAAATGTTATTAACCTTAGCAATGAACAAAATCAGCAGATTTAATTAAGTGTTGCAAGGGTTCTCATTTAACATGAAAACAAACTGTGCAGAGACAAGCAAGTAATATAAATATATGCCCAGCTAGCAATAGACACTTTGAATAATATTTTAGAGTTCAGGAACATGTATACAAATGTATCTGAATGTGAGAACAAGATGTTTGTTTCAAGCAAAGCACAGAAATATACAGGTATACCCCGCTCATACAGCGGGTTAGGGTCCGGAGCCCCGCTGTAAAGTGAAAACCGCCTTAAAGTGAAACAAGGCAGTTTTAGGTTTCTTTTCATTGTTTAAAATTTTGAAAACATGTTTCAACTAACATATATTAGGGGTGCAATAGTGCTACATTTAGTTTAACACCAGCACAGCAAGTATTCAGTTAGTATTCAATAAATACTGTACCTGTAAAATTGTGACAATTACGGTAGTAAAATTTGCCAGACTATAACACTGAGACACAGATTGCAGTGCAATGCTATAAACAGAGTGAACTAAGCATAACAAAATGGTGACATTCACTTTTCTAGCAATCTCACGATGATTATAGCACTGTTTCAAAATCCTTGGAGGTTGAACTTCAGCTCCACAAAGCGCTGTATTAGCGAATCGCTGTAAAGTGAAGCGCTGTAAAGTGAGGTATACCTGTAGTAGTAAAATTTCAAGCAAGCAAACAAACAATGTCAGGTAATTCCTTATACAAAAGTTATACTTGCGATTTCAGGCTTGCAAATAGATGCACAACAGAGAGCTGAAATGAAGAGGATTGCAGTCTGTTAAATGGAGGTTTGTTATCCAAATATCCCAGCTGCTTCAGAGATGTGTGTAGATTCACAAAGTTCCTTGTAAGCAGGATTCCTAGCAAGCTGACAGGAGGTCAGAAGCCAGAATGAGGCTGATAGGCACAGGAAATCACTCAGGAATGAATTGAGGAAAACAGCAAATAAATCACTGTTTGAAACAAAAAGGAAACTGAATAAATGTTCCAAAATTCTTATGAAAAGGTAGCCTGATTTGAGGTTGTTAAATCCAGAGTAAGATACAGCTAGACTATTAACAAAATACTCAAGCAATGTCTGTTTAAAGGAAGTGAGGTTAAGTAGCTTAGGAGAGAAAGGGGTGGAGAGAGACTTAAAGGTACAGCATCCTTACAGATCCCCATCCTTAAGGAATCCTCTCCGAGGATTCGACCCGAGGTTTGTGAGGGTACCTTTCATGGAAAGCTGTGAGTAAATCAGGGGCGTTAATTTGATCTCCGGGGATCCATGAGTCCTCTTCTGGTCCATAACCTTCCCATCTAATTAAGTATTCTATTCTTCTTCTGTTGATACGAGAATCAAGAATTGCTTCCACTTCGAACTCATCATGATCCTCGAAATGAACCGGAGGTGGAGGTATCTTAGCACGATGTGGATTAGTGTTTGGGTGGTATGGCTTCAAAAGGGATACATGAAAAGTCGGATGGACTTTATACTTAATAGGGAGATCCAATACAACAGTTGATGTGTTCACAATCCGTTTGATGGAAAACGGACCAATAAATTGATTTCCAAGTTTTTTAGATGGTATAGCTAGTTTCAGATATTTAGTTGAGAGCCAAACCTTATCTACAATTTTATAATCAGGACTGGGTCTATGCCTTAAGTCATAGTAATATTTCTGGTTTCTTTTGGCATCCTGTAAATGTTTCTTTAGAAGAATTAAACCCTCCTTGAGATTGTCTGAATAATTTTTTGCTGCAGGTGAATTGGTGTTTGCTTGAGATATAGATATAATTTGTGGGTGGTAACCATAAGTGGCAAAGAAAGGAGTTGTATTAGTTGAACTAGATATAGAGTTATTATAAGAGAACTCTGCCATAGGTAAATATTTTAACCAATCATCTTGCAGGTGGGAGATGTAGCATCTAAGATACTGCTCTAGTATCTGGTTCACTCTCTCGGTAAGACCATTTGTTTGAGGGTGGTATGAAGTTGAGAATTTAGGGTTAATCTTAAGTTTGTGACAGAGGGCTTTCCAAAAATGGGAGGTAAATTGAGTTCCCCGATCTGTTATGATTGAACTGGGTATACCATGTAGTCGTACTATTTGATTTATAAATGAATCAGCTGTTTCTGTAGCGTTTGGTAGGCATTTTAGAGGGATGAAATGTGCCAATTTTGTCAGATGATCCACTACCACTAAAATAGTGTTGTGTGCTTCTGAATCTGGTAATTCAACAATAAAATCCATTGATACTGTTGTCCATGGTTGTTCGGGTATGGGCAGTGGGTTTAGATAACCGACTGGTTTTCTAGTTTCAATCTTATTTATTGCGCATATATCACAGGTGGTGACATATTCCTGGATTGTATGGTCTATTTTAGGCCACCAGAAATGTCTTTTAATTAATTCTTTGGTCTTTGTGATCCCCAAATGTCCAGAGATAGGTGCATCATGGAACTGGTGTAAAATGGCATGGCAAAGTGATTGTGGAATGTAGAGTTTATCATGGTAGTAGTATAATCCTGAGATATTCTTTACCAAATGTTCATTATCAAGTGGAACTTCAGTTTGTAATTCTTTTAATATCTCTTGTTCAAGTGAGCCTAAAGTTCCTATTATTTTGTTTGGCGGTATGAGGTCTATAGTATTTTCTATTCTTTGTGTATTGTCATTAATTCATGATAATGCGTCTGCCTTAACATTTTGGGATCCTGGTCTGTAGGTGATTATGAAGTCAAACCTGTCAAGAAATAGTGCCCATCTGACTTGTCTGGAGGAAAGCGTTTTGTTATTTCTTAAATACTGAAGATTTTTATGATCAGTATAAATTATAAATGGTTTGTAGGTTCCTTCTAATATGTGCCTCCAAGTTTCTAGAGCTGATTTGACGGCCAACAATTCTTTGTCACCAATTGAGTAGTTGACTTCAGCAGGTGACAGGGTTCTTGAATAGAAAGCTACAGGATGTGGTCTAGATTTTTCATCTTTTCTTTGAGACAATACTGCACCTATTCCTGAATCTGATGCATCTACTTCTACAATAAATTGGCAAGAATGATCTGGGAGATTTAAAATTGGTGCAGTTACAAATTTCTTTTTCAGAAATTCGAAGGCTTGTTCTGCTTCAGGTGTCCATTTAAATCTCATGTTCTTTCTTGTCAAATTAGTCAATGGCTTGATAATAGCTGAGAAATTAAAGATAAATTTTCTGTAGAAGTTAGTGAAACCCAAAAATCTTTGAAGAGACTTAACAGTTGAGGGTCTTGGCCAATTTGTGATTGCTGTTAGTTTGTCTGGGTCCATTTGTATTTTGTCAGGGGTGATGATATATCCTAAAAATTTTATTTTATGAACGTGAAATTGGCATTTTTCTAACTTAGCAAATAATCTATGATCACGTAAACGTGTTAGTACCCATCTAACATGTTTTATATGTTCTTGTTTGTTCTTTGAGTATATCAAAATGTTATCAAGATATATGACTACACAAATATCCGTAAGATCCCTAAAAATATCATTTATAAAATGCTGAAATGTACCGGGGGCGTTGCAGAGCCCAAATGGCATCACCTTATACTCGAACAGACCATATCTGGTCCTAAAGGCTGTTTTCCACTCACCCCCTTCCTTGATTCTGATCAAATTGTATGCGCCTTTTAAATCCAATTTGGTATAGATATTAGCGCCATTCAGACGTTCAAGAAGTTCGGGGATGAGTGGTAGAGGGTAACGGTTCTTAATTGTTACTGCGTTAAGGACTCTGTAATCTATTATTGCTCTTATGGATTGATCCTTATTCCTGACAAAAAAAATCCCTGCAGCAGCAGGTGAGGTAGAAGGTACTATAAATCCTTTCTTTAGGTTTTCATCTAAATACTCTCTAAGATGTTGTAATTCTTTTTGAGATAGAGGATATATTTTACCATATGGGATTTCTGAGCCTGGTTTAATGTCAATGGGACAGTCATATATCCTATGCGGATGTAAAGTCTCTGCTTCTTTAATATCAAATACGTCTCTTAAATCTTGGTAGTCAGATGGGATGTCAATGTTTACATTACCTATAACCTGATGTGGATAACAGGTAGTGCTACAGAATGGGGATACAAATTGGATATCATTCTTAGACCAGTCAATTGTGGGATTATGTTTGGTAAGCCAGGGGTATCCTAGTATAACTGTGTGTATAGATTTGGGTATTATGTCAAAACTTATATATTCAGTATGACCTTTAGGTGTTGATATGAGTAGAGGTATAGTGTGGTGTGTTATTGGCCCATTGTGAATTAAAGTACCATCAATAACCTTTACAAAAATTGGGTTTTGTTTTGCAATGGAAGGAATTTTATTATTTTTAACAAACTCAGCCTCAATAAAACAACCAAAAGCTCCTGAGTCTATAATAGCATTAGTCTTGACCTGTAGGTGATCCCACTGTAAAGATAGGGACAAAGTCAGTTTAGATTCAATTTCATTGGGAGTAATTGTATTTATAATTTTTTTCTTTACCCTTCTTGTGTCGATTCAATATAGGACAAGTGGCGACTGTGTGCTCTTTATTGGCACAATATAGACATAAGTTAGATAATTTCCTCCTTAATTTCTCCTCTTGTGTCAGATGTCCCTTAAGTGTGCCAATTTCCATGGGGGTACTCTGGTTAGCATATCTTTCAGTTACATGACTTACTGGTCTTTTAGGAAACACATCTGTGGAATATTTTTCAGCACGACGTTCCCTCAACCTGCGGTCCAGTGTAGTCGATAGCTTTATCAGGTCATCAAGGGTATCTGGCATTCCAACTCTAGAGAGTTCATCCTTTAATGATTCACTTAGACCAAGTCTAAATTGGTTTTTTAAACTTATGTCATTCCATAATGAATCAGCAGCCCACATTTGAAAGTCTGTAATAAACTCCTCAACTGGGCGTTTCCCCTGTTTTAGGGAGCGCAATTTAGTCTCAGCATTTATTTGTTTATTTGTGTCCTCATACAGTGCTGCCATGGCAGTAAAAAATTGATCTAATGAATCAAGTATTGGGCTATTTGATTCAAAGAACCGGTTGGCCCAGGCCCTGGGTTTAACAGTTAAATAAAATATTGTAGTATAAACTTTCAATTTCTCAGAATGATATGTGCGAGATTTCATTGTAAAAAAAAAGCAGACAGGCATTTTTAAAATCCCTAAATTCAGACCTCTTGCCAGAGAACAAGGGTGGGGGATTTATGTGAGGTTCTGGAGGGTCACTTGATTTTGGTGTTACTATGTCTTTAAGAACACTCTTTAGTGCTGCATTTTCTGCCTGGAGCTCAGTTAAACCCCTTGCTAAGTAATCAATTTTGTGATTAGGTGTTTCAAATTGAGAACTGATTTCTTTAGGATCCATTTTAATATATCATTTTTCTTTTTTATGGCTTGAGTATTATGTAAGGTTTTAACAGTATGTGTGTTAAAATCTTGTGTTTATAAATTGTAGTTTTGTAGCTGAGATTTGCTTCTAAGGAAAAATGTTATTAACCTTAGCAATGAACAAAATCAGCAGATTTAATTAAGTGTTGCAAGGGTTCTCATTTAACATGAAAACAAACTGTGCAGAGACAAGCAAGTAATATAAATATATGCCCAGCTAGCAATATACACTTTGAATAATATTTTAGAGTTCAGGAACATGTATACAAATGTATCTGAATGTGAGAACAAGATGTTTGTTTCAAGCAAAGCACAGAAATATAGTAGTAAAAGTTCAAGCAAGCAAACAAACAATGTCAGGTAATTCCTTATACAAAAGTTATACTTGCGATTTCAGGCTTGCAAATAGATGCACAACAGAGAGCTGAAATGAAGAGGATTGCAGTCTGTTAAATGGAGGTTTGTTATCCAAATATCCCAGCTGCTTCAGAGATGTGTGTAGATTCACAAAGTTCCTTGTAAGCAGGATTCCTAGCAAGCTGACAGGAGGTCAGAAGCCAGAATGAGGCTGATAGGCACAGGAAATCACTCAGGAATGAATTGAGGAAAACAGAAAATAAATCACTGTTTGAAACAAAAAGGAAACTGAATAAATGTTCCAAAATTCTTATGAAAAGGTAGCCTGATTTGAGGTTGTTAAATCCAGAGTAAGATACAGCTAGACTAATAACAAAATACTCAAGCAATGTCTGTTTAAAGGAAGTGAGGTTAAGTAGCTTAGGAGAGAAAGGGGTGGAGAGAGACTTAAAGGTACAGCATCCTTACAAATCCCAAGGAACCACCAGAGCATCTATCAGAGCGGCCTGAGGATCTCTTGACCTTGAACCATACCTTGGAAGCTTGGTGTTCTGCCTAGACGCCATCAGATCCAACTTTGGCACCCCCCATTTGAGGGTTAACCTGGAGAACACCTCCGGATGGAGAGCCCACTCCCCGGGATGAAATGTCTGTCTGCTCAGGAAATCTGCTTCCCAGTTGTCCACTCCAGGAATGTGGATGGCAGATAGAACACAATTGTGAGCTTCCGCCCACTGAATAAACCGTGCCACCTCCTTCATGGCTAAGAAACTCTGAGTTCCTCCCTGGTGGTTGATGTAAGCCACTGAGGTGATGTTGTCCGACTGAAACCTGATAAACCGGGCTAAGGACAATTGAGGCCAAGCCTTCAGAGCATTGTAAATCGCTCTCAACTCCAAAATGATTATGGGAAGAGCAGACTCCTCCCGAGTCCATATTCCCTGTGCCTTTAATGAGTTCCAGACTGCTCCCCAGCCCAGCAGGCTGGTGTCCGTGGTCACAATCAGGAAGGTCTCCGGAAGCATGTGCCTCTGTTCCATTGTCTGAACATGCATAATTGCAGAGCTCTCAAAAAGAATCAAGCAAAGAGAATGATGTCCATGGAAGCGACCATCAGACTAATTAAGTCCAAACATTGAGCCACTGATGGCTGAACAGTAGACTGAAGAGAAAGGTAAGAGGAGAAAATTTTGGATTTTCTGACCTCCATCAGAAAAATTGTCATAGATAGGGAATCTATTATGGTCCCTAAGAAAACCACCCTTGTAGCTGCAACAAGGGAACTCTTTTGCAGATTCACTTTCCAACCGTGGGAACATAGAAAAGACAACAAGATCTCTGTATGAGAGTTTGCTTGTTGAAAATATGGTGCCTGAGCCAATATGTCGTCCAGGTATGGCGTCACTGCCATTCCCTGAGACCTGATCACTGCCAAGAGAGCCCCAGAACCTTTGAGAAAATTCTGGGAGAGCCACAAACTGAAAGTGTTTGTCTAGAAAGGCAAATCTCAGGAATTTGTGATGATCCCTGTGGATAGGAACATGAAGATACGCGTTCTTCAGGTCTATGGTCCTCATGAACTGACCCTCTTGGACCAAAGGATGAATAGAATGAATAGTTTCCATTTTGAAGGACGGTACCCTGAGAAACTTGTAGAGGCACTTTAGGTCTAATATAGGTCAAAAAGTTCCCTCTTTTTTGGGAACCACAAACAGATTTGAATAGAATCCTAGACCCTGTTCCCTTGCTGGAACTGGAACAATCACTCCCTGGGAGGAAAGGTCCTGAACGCAGTTCAAGAATGCCTCTCTTTTTACCTGGTCTGCAGTTAATCTTGAGAGGTGGAATCTGCCCCTGGGAGGGAAAGTTTTGAATTCTATTTTGTAACCCTCAGATACTATTTCCACAGATAATTAAAAAGAGAGAGAAGCACTAAACCTGGGAATGAACAATAGCATAATAGCTTGTTCTATGGCTAGTTACCACACAAGAAGCATCTTATTTTTGCTCAACATGTGCCTTTCACAGAGAAGTACTTTCCTGAAGCATATCAGTCTGATCCTAACTTCACAGTACAGTCCAGCCCCGAAATACCAGGCAATCCTTCTCTGAATAAGAGAAACAGCAAAACCCCAGATGTACGTTTTGACCTATTGTGGGCCTCGTTAGTGAGGTGCAGCGATATCCCTCCATGCACACTGAGCAAAGGGTCTATGTCTGGATTCCTGCATCACACTTAGGGAGATGGGTGGTAAATCCCCATAGAACAAGCTACCTTGCTGTTGTTCATTCCTGGTAGAGCGCTTGCAAATTAATGTGACCCTGGGGAAGTCTCCCTAAGGGTGATTGGGGAAACCAGAGATGGACTCCTTGCCCAGTGTGCTTAATGTGGTTGCCACTCACTGACGAGGCCCATAGGAGGCCAAAACGATCATCTGTGGTTGTCATGTTCCTTGTTCAGAGGAGAATTGCCTGGTATTTCGGGGCTGGACTGACCTTACTTGGCGGGATCAGACTGATATACTTCTGGAAAGTTTTCCTCTGTGAAAAGCACACTGGTCTAAAAGAGGCTGCTTCCGGGTGGTAAATCGCCATAGAACAAGCTACTGAGCTGTTGTTTGTTCCTGGTAGAGCGATTCTTTCTTCGTATGCAAATACTATGTCCAGAACCCAAGGATCTGGGACATCTCATCTCCACTAGTACAGTTTGGGCAATCGCTTATGTTTTAGTCCCATTTTATGTATATATATATATATATATATATATATTGTGTGTGTGTGTATATATATATATATATATATATATATATATATATATATATATATATATATATATATATATATATATATATATATATATATATATATATATACATATGTGTACTGTATATATATATATATATATATATATATATATGTATGTATGTGTGTATATCTGCTTATATGATATTCTAATAATATTAACTGGCAACGGAAGGAAATTGCCCCTTTGCTTTCCATGCCCTGTTTCAGGAACAAAAGCCATAAAGCCTTTTTTTTATCATGCTCTGTTTACATGAACAAAAACCTCAAAGAAAGTCAGGGGATGTTAAATAAGAGTTATTATTTCCCCAGGCTTCCTCCCATTCAATAGAGTCACCAAATGTTTACATGTAAATAGGAGTCTTTCATGTAGCTGTTGGGGTGTGGATGTGGTAGATACCAGGTTATCATGATTTATAGATATCTACCCCCACAATAGCCCCTATTTACATGTAAACAGAGCTAGACCAATGACGTTTGTTGTTCCAAATATGCTTAGAGAGGGAAAATTGAGCCAATTACATCCAAGTTAGTATTGTCAGATGGGACATGGTTTTAAATATATAGAAGATGTACAGTATAGTTAGTCAGTAAGGAGAGAGGAGAAAGAGAAGAAGGAAGAGGGGAGAGAGCTAGCTGAAATAGAATTTCTTGACAGAACCCCAAAGGTACCTATGTCATGTATGTTTGTATAAGTGTATATTTGTCTTGTAAGTAAATGTAATTGTTATTGTATTTAGGCCTAAGCATTGAATATTGTGTAATTTCATGTTTTTAGCTGATCTAATAAATGATTGTGTATTCGGAAACCAACAGTATGTTTAAGAGTCTTATTACATTGGGTTAGCTATCATTTGTTTATCTATATGTGTATTTATGCAATAGTTACAAGAGTACATATGAAGGCTAGAACCTAGTCAACTTTGCCTATTAATCTAATATAGAAATATTTAATCCCATAGTTATACATTGTATATTGTAAACCCATTTTTAGCTAAATAATAAGCCAGATTTCATATAGTTATGTCTTGCATGGTCAAGAAGTATAAGTATAAATTTCTGGATTAATTAGAATTTAATTGTTAATTCCTCAATGAGCCATAAAAGCTGTGTAAATAAACAGATATATTTTGTGGACATAGCCAAATTGCCACCTTGGGATGAAATAAAATAATATTGCATAGATATACATATATATTTACATATATATATGTATATAAAAATATTTGCACTTTAAATGTAACCCAAAGGAAACTATTAAAAGTCAGATTAAGGAGTTTAAATCCCTCATATTATCATATTAAATGATTTAAAATTAAATAATTTTTAACTTTATAATTTTTAAGACCACACTTGACAAAACAGGGAAAGTCTGTCCCCACTTGATCCGAACCCGGATCGGGAGCCAACCCTTCTTGCTGACTTTGACTCAGCTGAGGGTTTCTTCCCCTTATTCCAAGACTGATTGGGCTTCCAAGAAGACTTGGACTGCTCCTGCTTGGAAGAGGGAGAGGAAGACTCTTGGCCTTTGAAGTTATGAAAGGAATGAAAATTACTTTGACGTCCTTTAAATCTGTTCTTCTTGTCTTGCGGTAGAAAATACCCTTTTCAACCCGTAATTTCAGAAATTATTTCTGCCAGACCAGTTCCGAACATGGTCTTCCCCTTGTAAGGAAGCGCCAGAAGCTTGGACTTAGAGGTAACATCAGCTGACCAAGATTTTAGCCACAATGCCCTGCGGGCTAGGACAGTGAAGCTAGACATCTTGGCTCCCAGTATAATAACTTTCATGTTAGCATCAGAAATAAAGGAATTGGCTGGTTTGAGAGCCTTAATCCTATCTTGTATCTCCTCCAATGGAGTCTCTACTAAAATTGATTCAGACAAGGCGTCGCACCAAAAAGATGCCGCACTTGCTACTGTGGCAATACAAACTGCAGGTTGCAAATGAAGACATTGATGAACATACATCTTCTTCAAATAAGCTTCCAGCTTTTTGTCCATGGGATCCTTAAAGAAGCAGCTATCCTCTATTGGGATAGCTGCAGATAATGCCGCAGATACCGCAGAAGATACCTGTGCAGCAAAATCTGCAGGCAAATAAACTCCTCCAGGAGGCTGAGAGAAACTTCAGGGCACTGTATGTGACGCCATGGAGGCTTGGGACGTTTGAGGAGAAAGCTGTGGCAGCATCATCCTGAGAGACATTGGGCTTAGAGGGCAACAATTTATCTTTAAATTGAAGTGTTCTAGCTAAGCATGCAGTACAGAATTGCATAGGCAAAACAATTTGTGCATAACAAGCATTTGTCAAAAAACACACACCTAGATTACGAGTTTTGCATTAACAGGAGTGCGGTGCTAACGAGCAGTTTATGTTCAATGCTCACTTACAGACAGCGCTGGTATTACGGGTTTTTACAAACCCGGTGTTAGCCACAAAAAAAAGTGAGCGAAGAGCAAAATTTTGCTCCACATCTCACCTCAATACCAGCGCTGCTTACGTTAGTGGTGAGCTGGTAAAACATGCCTGTGCACGATTTCCCCATAAGGATCAATGGGGGAGAGCCGGCTGAAAAAAAACCTAACACCTGCAAAAAAGCAGCATTTAGCTATTAACGCAGCCCCATTAATTCCTATGGGGAAAATACATTTATGTCTACACCTAACACCCTAACATGAACTCCGAGTCTAAACACCCCTAATCTTACACTTATTAACCCCTAATCTGCCGCCCCGACATCGCAGACACCTGCATTATATTATTAACCCCTAATCTGCCGCTCCGGACACCGCCGCCACCTACATTATACTTATGAACCCCTAATCTGCTGCCCCCAACATCGCCGAACCCTACATTATATTTATTAACCCCTAATCTGCTGCCCTCAATGTCGCCGCAACCTAACTACATTTATTAACCCCTAATCTGCCGCCCACAACGTCGCCACCACTATAATAAAGTTATTAACCCCTAACCCTAACTAAATTAAATAAATGTAAATTAAATTACTACAATTAACTAAATTATTCCTATTTAAAACAAAATACTTACCTATAAAATAAACCCTAAACTAGCTACAATATAACTAATAGTTACAGTGTAGCTAGCTTAGGGTTTATTTTTATTTTACAGGCAACTATGTATTTATTTTAACTAGGTAGAATAGTTATTAAATAGTTATTAACTATTTAATAACTACCTAGTTAAAATAAAGACAAATTTACCTGTAAAATAAAACCTAACCTAAGTTACAATTACACCTAACACTACACTATAATTAAATTAATTCCCTAAACTAAATACAATTAATTACAGTTAAATAAAATTATCTAAAGTACGGAACCCCCCCCCCCCCATTAAATTACAGAAAATAATAAAATAATTACAAGATTTTTAAACTAATTACATCTAATCTAATCCCCCTAACAAAATAAAAAGCCCCCCAAAATAAAAAAAACCTACCCTACACTAAATTACAAATAGCCCTTAAAAGGGCCTTGTCCCAAAGTAATCAGCTCTTTTACCTGTAAAAAAAAGTACAAATCCCCCCCCAACATTAAAACCCACCACCCACACAACCAACCCTACTCTAAAACCCACCCAATCCCCCCTTAAAAAAACCTAACACTAACCCCTTGAA
The DNA here is from genome assembly GCF_027579735.1 of Bombina bombina. NCBI lineage: Eukaryota > Metazoa > Chordata > Amphibia > Anura > Bombinatoridae > Bombina > Bombina bombina. Next base: position 511,922,294 of record NC_069502.1, read on the forward strand.
GATCACCCTACCGTGAGAAGTCTTCACCAAACCGGGCAGAAGTGGTCCTCCAGACGGGCAGAAGTCTTCATCCAACCGGGCAGAAGTGGTCCTCCAGACGGGCAGAAGTCTTCATCCAGACGGCATCTTCTATCTTCATCCATCCGGCACGGAGCGGGTCCATCTTCAAGACATCCGACGTGGAGCATCCTCTTCAAACGACGGCCGACGACTGAATGAAGATTCCTTTAAATGATGTCATCCAAGGTGGCGTCTCTTCAATTCCGATTGGCTGATAGAATACTATCAGCCAATCGGAATTAAGGTAGAAAAAATCCTATTGGCTGATGCAATCAGCCAATAGGATTGAGCTGGCATTCTATTGGCTGATTGGAACAGCCAATAGAATGCCAGCTCAATCCTATTGGCTGATTGGATCAGCCAATAGGATTGAAGTTCAATCCCATTGGCTGATTGCATCAGCCAATAGGATTTTTTCTACCTTAATTCCGATTGGCTGATAGAATTCTATCAGCCAATCAGAATTGAAGGGACGCCATCTTGGATGATGTCACTTAAAGGAACCTTCATTCAGTCGTCGACCGTCGTTTGAAGAGGATGCTCCGTGTTGGATGTCTTGAAGATGGACCTGCTCCACGCCGGATGGATGAAGATAGAAGATGCCATCTGGATGAGGACTTCTGCCCGTCTGGAGGACCACTTCTGCCCGGTTGGATGAAGACTTCTCCCGGATTCGTTGAGGACTTCGGCCCGGCTGGGTGAAGACTTCTCACGGTAGGGTGATCTTCAGGGGGTTAGTGTTAGTTTTTTTTTAAGGGGGGATTGGGTGGGTTTTAGAGTAGGGTTGGTTGTGTGGGTGGTGGGTTTTAATGTTGGGGGGGGGATTTGTACTTTTTTTTTACAGGTAAAAGAACTGATTACTTTGGGGCAATGCCCCGCAAAAAGGCCCTTTTAAGGGCTATTTGTAATTTAGTGTAGGGTAGGGCTTTTTTTTATTTTGGGGGCTTTATTATTTTTTTAGGGGGATTAGATTTGGTGTAATTATTTTAAAAACTTGTAATTATTTTATTATTTTCTGTAATTTAGTGGGGGGGTTTTGTACTTTAGATAATTTTATTTAATTGTAATTTATTGTATTTAATTTATTTAATTAATTCAATTATAGTGTAGTGTTAGGTGTAATTGTAACTTAGGTTAGGTTTTACTTTACAGGTAAATTTGTATTTATTTTAACTAGGAAGTTATTAAATAGTTAATAACTATTTAATAACTATTCTACCCAGTTAAAATAAATACAAACTTGCCTGTAAAATAAAAATAAACCCTAAGATAGCTACACTGTAACTATTAGTTATATTGTAGCTAGCTTAGGGTTTATTTTACAGGAAAGTATTTAGTTTTAAATAGGAATAATTTAGTTAATTGTAGTAATTTTATTTTAATTATATTAAAGTTAGGGGTGTGTTAGGGTTAGGGTTAGACTTAGGTTTAGGGGTTAATAACTTTATTATAGTGGCGGCGACGTTGGGGGCAGAAGATTAGGGGTTAATACATGTAGGTAGGGGGCGGCGATGTTAGGGACAGCAGATTAGGAGTTAATAATATTTCACTAATGTTTGCGATGCGGGAGTGTGGCGGTTTAGGGTTAATTTATTTATTATAGTGGTGGCGATGTCCGGTTCGGCAGATTAGGGGTTAAAACATTTATTTTAGTGTTTGCTATATGGGGGGGCCTCAGTTTAGGGGTTAATAGGTAGTTTATGGGTGTTAGTGTACTTTATGGCACTTTAGTTAAGAGTTTTATGCTACGGCGTTGTAGTGTAAAACTTTTAACTACTGACTTTTAAATGCGGTACCAGTCTTGACAGGAGAGGGTCTACCGCTCACTTTTTGGCAGACTCGTAATACCTGCGCTATGCAAGTCCCTCCCATTGAAAATATAGGATACGCAATTGACGTAAGTGGATTTGCGGTATTTCCGAGTCTGGCCAAAAAAGTGAGCGGTGAGCCTGTCATTTCAAGACTCGTAATACCAGCGGGCGTTAAAAAGCAGCGTTGGGACCGCCCAACGCTGCTTTTTAAGCCTAACGCAAGACTCGTAATCTAGCCGAAAGACAGGTGTGCACTCTACTATATTAGATGGGACCAAAAAATGGTGCTAGCAGTCATATACTAACATGTACCAACAAAAAAAGAGAAAAGATACCCAGCATATACTGTATGTGGATATCAAAGAATGATAAGGCTCCAAATCAAAAAATAATTTTATTGACACCTCTTCACAACACCCCAAATAACCTCCACAAAACAAATGTGTAACAAAAACAAAAACTTAGACCAGGCCAGGAATACATCGTAGTTAAATCTGTATAAATATAGGCAAAAGGATCATCAAATAGGACTACAAGTGAGAGCACATAAGTGTAAATATACGCTCAAAGTCCTGAAATTTAAAAGTTCAGCAAAAGTTCCTGCGACCACTATGTCGCAACCTGCAAGTAACTTGATAAGAACTGAATGTTGCTCTTGAAACATATGATCCTCTTCCTTCACAGAAACAAATGTTGCCAACAATGACGCAGGAGCACTTAGTGTAACAACACGGTCCCTTGCCCAAACTTTAACGACTACTGGTACTGCTGAAATTCCGGATAAACCTCCCAGATCTTACCACTGCGGCCACTAAGTGTGTCAGTAAACTGGTCCTCACAAACTCATATCAGCACCTCGTAGTTTGCTCGCCGCCAACACTGTCAGAAGATGCCTGAGGAAACGGCCTATGAGCCGAGAAATGCGTTGCATTTACAGGGGGCTAGACTGTATACCCCTTGTTCACTCCTTTGTATATGTATTTTAATTTGTTTTTAATAAATAATATTTTTTAATTTGTAAAAATACTCTTGTGAGTGATTTTACCTGCCTGCACCTGCTTGGAGTGGAACCTAACACAAAGAAGTCTGCCACTTTTGGATATTGCATCCTAAGGAAAAGTCCCTTGGTGGTGAGCTGACACACCTTACCATAATATGCCAGCTTGCTCCTATTAGCACATAAGAGTGCTCATCTAACATGTGATTTCCCAATCTTCCTTTGTGCTAAGTCAAATACCATATCCTTTGTGATCTGCACAATTTGGTGCTTTTCCTGTGTTTTATTTTTCTACTACAGTGAATGAC